>NW_024080889.1:1599400-1605554 GCF_003009895.1 Hyaena hyaena
TGTTAGTTTCCTGAGGAACCTCCACACTGTTTTCCAGAGGGGCTGTACCAGTTTACATTCCCACCAACAGTGTAGGAGGGTGCCCGTTTCTCCACATCCTCGCCAGCATCTAGAGTTCTCTGATTTGCTCATTTTAGCCACTCTGACTGGTGTGAGGTGGTATCTCAGTGTGGTTTTGATACCTCATCAGGGAAATTAATGTTTATTTTTGAGAGAGAGAGAGAGACGGGAGGGGCAGTGAGAGAAGGAGACACAAAATCTGAAGCAGTCTCCAGGCTCTGAGCGGTCAACACAGAGCCTGACATGGGGCTCAAACTCATGAACCATGAGATTATGACCTGAACAGAACTCAGATGCTTAACCTACTGAGCCACTGTGCCCTAAGCTCTATATTATTCTTAATGTAATGATAATTTTAGCTTTGATCTTATGAAAAACGGACCTAAAATTTTGAGTTTAAGGATATATTTTCTTTTTTTTTTTTTTTAAGGATATATTTTCTTTATTGTCACAAAAATAATATTTTGTTTGAAAAATTGTAAATTCATGGATTAATACTTTTTAAAACAAATGTCATAAATTTAAAATTAAATTATATCCTTTGGCCCCCCAGATACATAATCTTCCTGCTTTATTTTTCTGTATAGCACTTACTACCATCTATCAAACTATAATGTTTTATTTATTTTGTTAGCTGTCTCTATATCTATTAAAAAATAAGCATCCTGAGAATAAGGATTTTTGTCATTTTTGTATTTATTTATGTAACCTTAGCACCTCAAACTGTGTTTGGTATATTGTACATACTCAATAAATATCTGTTAAATAAATGAATTGATACATTTACCCTCTGCTAAATCTAACAATTGTTTTTAATTTTAAATATTCTTTTTTAAGTTTTTATTTCCACGAGCACATTTTCACATAGCAGCAATCTAAGATCAAAAATATATACTCATTTATATTCTGTTCATTTCATCGTGTAGTCTGTTATATCTCTGTTGGTGAGCATTTAGTTTTTTAATATATTTTTTCTAAAGTAGATAATATTATAACAGGTAGATTTGTAAAATTATTTTTTAGAATCAGTTCCTAAGGGAGAGATTACAGGATTAATTACTATAAATTCTGCTATGCATGTTCTCAAAATATGTTGCACCAATTTAAAATGCTACTCTTGGTCTGTCTCTCTATCAGTTTTACTGCAGTCTGGACAACATTAGCATTGTCATTGAAAAAAAAAACTAGTTTAGAAGCTGTAAGATGTCCTTTTGTTTTTTTTTTGTTCTCATTTGAGCTTGTTTCTTAAGAATATTGGCATTAGTATAGTGTCAAACTGAGTTTCCAAAAACAAATATAAATGCATTAGGAAGAAAAGATAAGACATTACAAACATTCTGGGAAAGGATAAAGTATATGTACTCTTCCCTGTTTCTTCCACTAAATATAGCTTAAAAACCATATACATTAATTATGGAATAAACATAAAAGACCTGAAAGGTGGAGAGAAGAGGGAAGACTGGCTAAGTCTCTCAGGATCTGAGAAATGTTATATTAGTGAGTTCCTTGGGTTTTATTTTTGTTTCATATGGTAGAATGGTTGCTTGAGAAGCCAGAAACATAACCTGGAAATACCAAAGGGCATAGGTAAAAAACAAATCTTCCCCAAGCCCTATTTTTGCTAAACAAAAGACAAGAAAAGGGGGAAGGTGTCAGCCTAGTAGGACAGAAAACTCTGAGATAGTAATTGCCCACTCTAACTGAACAACATGGTAAAAAACTGCCCATTTCCACCCTCACCAACAAAGGAGGGTTGGGCAGCCTAGACTTCCATCTTTGCTCCACCCCTCCACCAGGTGGTTTCAGAGAAAAGTAGGGAACTGGGTATTTCATTCCTCCTAGTCAGTAGTGAATCTTTTCCTCTTCTACATGACTACAGACCACATGATAAGTCTGGACTTCTGCCACGTACTCGAAGAAGGGATCAATAGGAGAGTGCCAGGGACAGAGGAAAGAATAAGTGAACTTGAGGATAGAACAATAGATGTTACTAGATCTAAACAATAGAAAAAATAGACTAAAAATAAAAATGAATAGAACCCCAAGGACCTATGAGACCAAAAGTGTAACATTCACGTCACTAGAATTTGAAAAGGAGTGGTGAAAAAAAGTGTTTCAAATGGCTGAAATCTCAAATTTGACAAAAGACATAACCTATAGATTCAAGAGAGTTAATGAACCCATAACTAGGAAAAAAAAAAAAAAAAAAAAGAGGGAAACCCATGCCAAGAAACATCATAATCAAATGAACGCAAGAGAATCTTGAAAGCAGTGAGAGACAGTCAGTCACACCTTCCCTTAAAAGGGGAAAAATTTGAACACAACACATGACATCCAAGACTATAGAAATCAGAGGGAAACGGCACAATATTCTTCAGTGTTGAAAGAAAAGAACTGTAAACTCAGAATCTAATATCTGGCAAAAATAGCCTTTAAGAAATCTAGACATTTTGATGAAGGAAAAACTAAGAGTATTGTCAGCAAAAGCGCCCCGCCCCCCCGAAGAATGGGAAAAGGAAATTTTTGAGACAGAAATGATAACAGTCTTGGAATATCAGAAAGAAAAAAAAAAAAAAACATAAAGAATTAAAATATAAGTAAATACAATAAACTCCTTTAGCTCTGTGTATTCTAAATTATGTTTGATGTTGAAGCAATAATTATAACACTGATGCAGTTTTCACTGTATGTGGAGGAAATATTTAACATAATATTATACATGGAAAGGTAAAGGGACTTAAACAGAAGTAGTTTCCGCCTTTCACTCAGATTTGTAAATGTCATCACCAATAGATTGTGATAAGTTATGTATGTATATTATAGAATGGTAAGGGAGAGTGGGCCCGGTGTGATCATAAAGGGGTAGCATCTGAAAGATCTTTGTGGTAATGAAATAGCTCTGTATCTTGATTGTGGTGGTGATGGCATGTGATAAAATGGTGTAGAACTATGCACACATGTTGTACCAATGTAAATTTCCTGGTTTTGATGTTGTTATTCATTATTCACAACTATAGTTCGGAAAGATGCTGCGTTTGGAGGAAACTGGGTGACGGGTACACAAGATTCTCTATACTATTTTTGGAAATCCATGAGAATCTATAATTATCTCAAAACAAAAATAAAACTCATATTACTTACCCCACTCATTTCACAAAAAAGCCCCAAAATTATAAGAATATTTTGAAGAATGTCAACAAACACAGAAAGACCTGAAGCTTCCTAAAGATTGAATGAGGGATGTAAGGGGAAAATGGGGAGGGTCTTTTTTAATGTGTAACAAAGGGAAAAACTCTAAAATACATATTCCAGAATGAATAAAGTGACCTGAGAAAATATGGAACTAGATACAGGGCAGTGGGGTGGGAGTAACAAACACTTGAGTCTATGTTCCATCTCTGGGTCTTCTAGCAGCTTATGGAATGAATCAGGAGTAAGTCATTTAATCTCTCTGTGCCACCATTTCTTCACAGAGAGTACAACAAAGTTGTCCAATGTAGGTGATTTTCAATCTGTGCTGCCTAAAGAGTTCTTGCATAGGGCAAGGAGAAAATCCAGTGAAAACGCAGGCCATTCTGTCTTATTTCCACCAGAGCAAATGTGCTTTTGTCTGTTTCACTTATCAGTTATCTGAATCAAATTTTATTTTCAAAAACAGATAGAAGGATATTCCTCACCACTCTATATAAAATAGAGATTATTATCCATGGTCTTTCAGATGGGGAAATAGAAACTGCAAGAAGATATATGACTTGTCACAAATCATACAGCAAGTAAGTGCATAGCAGAGCCCAGAGCTCACTTGGGAACGGCTTGTCTGCCTATCACTTTCCTCACTGCTGCTGCATTGCCTTCAAATAAAAGTTGAAAACTTTGAGTGTGGTAACAATTTCTAACCACTTCCTTTAGTTTTATACAGTGCGTCCTACCATTAAGACCTATGCAGCAACAGGGGGCTCTCAGCTTGTGGTGAGTTCAAGAGCTGCCTCAGTAGAAGGTTGGCCATCTGTCGGGGAGAAAGTGGAGGGGATTCCTGCACTGGGAGGGAGGGTGGACCATCCCTATCACTGTCAGTGTTCCCAGTCAAATTAGACGGCATGCATGGAAAGCACTGTAGTTATTATAATTGTTTAACCTCAAAACCCAAATGGAAGGAAGCACAGAAAGGAAGAGAGAAAGAAAGAATATGTGCGGGGTGCCTGGGTGGCTCACTCAGTTAATCATCCGACTTTGGCTCAGGTCATACTGACAGCTCAGAGCCTGGAGCCTACTTTGGATTCTGTCTCCATGAATATCTGCCCTCCCCCCCAATAAATAAACATTTTTTAATAAAAAATAAAGAAAGAATATATGCTACAATCCCAGTCATGGGATGGTGAGACAAATGAGGAAATGAGGGGCAAAGAGAATTTACTGATTAATGAACCTAAAGGTGATGGCTTCCAAGATCTCTCCATATTCAAACTATGGCCTAAAATATTATTATTCCAGTCTCCTTATATGGAGTTCAATTCCATTTAATTCAAGTTTAGTGTATATATTTCTGCCATAAACAGCTTTTAGCATTGCACCAGGTGCTTTGATTCTCTTGGAACTTTGGGAAGGGTATCTATCACTTTCTCAATTTCACAGATGGGTGCAAGGTGATGAAGTAACTTGTCTTAATAGTTTAGGAGAGCTAGAATATGGCAGAGCTTGTATTTGAATTTAGAGTTGCTCGTTTTAATCTTAATCCTTTTTCCTATTAAAGTATAGTAATCGTTAATAGCTTAAGCTTTGGAGTGGGGAATTTAACTCAGCTCTGTTGTGTTTTTCATGAGGAGGATAAGTGACTCACTCAAGATTATACAGCAAGTAAGTGTAGAGCAGAGTCTGGAGTCCCCATGGGACTGACTGGCAGGGCCATCACTTTCTTCTGTGCTGCCATACTACTTCTTTTTCCTTTTACTCCAGGTAAAGGGGCTGAAATGTAAAAAAGCATTAGCTTTGTGATCAAACAGTCAAACATGAATTCAAATCTTACCTCCTGCTTTTGGATAGCACAAATAGTGGCTACTGTTAATTAACTTCAATTAATGCACTCACTGTGCCAATGTGCTACATCATTTCTAATTCTAATAGCACACAGGCCAGGACATGAGTGAGGAAACCTGATGTTTTGACATGTGATGCCCACATCTCAGAAGGAAGTAGTCTTAGTGATCACCTAGTCCAAATGCCTCATTTTGCACAGGCCAGAGAAGTAGTTGTCTAAGGACTCCACTGTTCTGCAAGAATTATTGAACCCAGTCTGTCTAACTCTTTGGTCATAACATAAAATAGTCTGCAGAACACTATATTTGTTAGAAAATGATTTTGCATCATGATATCCTCATAATAGCTCAAGGAGGCTGGAGAGTCAGAGATTATCACTTCCAGGTGGGGAAATTAAGGCACATAAAGAGTCACATAACTAGTCAGAGGTGGAGTCAAGATCTGTCCCAAATTCATGACACCTATTGGCATGCTGTTTCTTTTCTATTCTATTCTATTCTATTCTATTCTATTCTATTCTATTCTATTCTATTCTATTATACATTTTTTCATCATAAATGTACTCTTAAATCCCTATCACCTGTTCCATCCATCCCCACATCCACCTCCCCTCTTGTAACCATCAGGTTATTCTCTACCATGAAGACTCAGTTTCTTGGTGTATGTGTCTCTCTTTTTTCCCCTTTGCTTATTTGTTTCTTAAATTCCACATATGAGTGAAATCATATGGTATTTGTCTTTTTCTGAACTGACTTATTTCACATAGTATTATACTCTCTAACTCTATTCATGTTGTTGCAAATGCCAAATTTTCATTCCTTTTTATGGCTTAATAATATTCCATTGTATATATACCACATCTTCTTTATGCATCCGTCTGTCCATGGACACTTGGACTGCTTCCATAGTTTGACTATTGTAAATAATGCTACCATAAACATAAGCATGCGTGTATCTCTTTGAATTAGTGTTTTTGTATTTTTTGAGTAAATACCCGGTAGTGTGACTACTGAATCTTAAGGGTAGTTCTATATTTAGATTTTTTTTTTTTTTTTTTTTT
>NW_024080889.1:1605667-1694503 GCF_003009895.1 Hyaena hyaena
AGAGACTGTGTACAAGCAGGGGAGGGAGAAGGAGAAGAAGAGAATCTTAAGCAGGCTCATGCCCAGCACGGAGCCTGATGCAGGGCTCAATCTTCTGACCCTGAGATCATGACCTGAGCTGAAATCAAGAGTCAGGCCTTTAACCAACTGAGCCACCCAAGGCCCCCTGATTTTAGCCATTCTGACTGGTGTAAGGTGATAGCTCATTGTGCTTTTGATTTGAATTCCCTTGATGATGAATGGTGTTGACTGTATTTTCATGTGTCTGTTTGCCACCTGGAAGTCTTTTTTGGAGAAATGCTTGTTCGTATATTTTGCTCATTTTTAATTGGATTATTTGGTATTTGAGTATTGATTTGTATGAGATCTTGATATATTTGGGGTACTAACCCTTGATCAGATATGTCATTTGCAAATATCTTCTTCCATTCAGTAGGTTGCCTTTTAGTTTTGTTGGTTGTTCCCATTGCTGTGCAGAAACTTATTTTGATGTAGTCCCAGTAGTTTGTTTTTGCTTTTATTTCCCTTGCTTAAGGAGATATATCTAGGAAAATGTTGCTAGAACTAATGCCAGAGAAGTTACTACCTGTGCTCTCTTCTAAGGATTTTTATGGTTTCAGGTAAAAATTTATTTAGATATGGGTAAAAACTGAGAGGTTTCCCCATAAGGTCAGGAATATGACAGGGATGTCCACTCTCACCACTTTTGTTCAACATAGTACTGGAAGTCCTAGCCTCAGCAATCAGACAACAAAAAGAAATAAAAGGCATCCATATCAGCAAGGAAGAAGTCAAACTTTCATTCTTCACAGATGACATGATACTCTAAATGGAAAACCCAAAAGACTCCAACAAAGAACTGCTAGAACTGATACATGAATTCAGCAAAGTTGCGGGATACAAAATCAATGTACAAAAATCTTTCTGCATTTCTTTACACCAATAATGAAGCAGCAGAAAAAGAAATGAAGGAATCAGTCCCATTTACAATTGCAGCCAAAACCATAAGATACCTAGAAGTAAACCTAACCAAAGAGGTACAGTCTTTGTTTTAAAGTCCATTTTGTCCAATATAAGTATTACTAGTCTGGCCTTCATTTCATATTGATTTGTATGATAGATGTTTCTCCATCCTCTCACTTTCAGTCTTCAGGTTTCTTTTGGTCTGAAAGGACTCTCTTGTAGGCAGTAGAGAGATGGGTGCTGTCTTTTTTATTGACCCTGTCACCCTCTGTCTTTTTATTGGAGTGTTTAGTCCATTTATATTCAATGTAATTATTGATAGATATGTTTTTATTGCCATTTTGTTACTTGTTTTGTGGCTGTTTCTATAGATTATCTCTGATTCTTTTTTCTCTTGCTCTCTTCTATGGTCTCTTGTGTTTCTTTAGTTATATGCCTGTATTCCTTTCTCTGATTTTTTTATATATCTGTTATTTTTTTTTTGATATGTGGTTACTGTTATATATGTTTGTAATATGTAAGATGTTTGTAACATCTTCTGCATATAGTGGTTTCTATTATGTTGATGGTCACTTAAGTTTGAACACATTCTTTACTCCTCTTCCCTCCTCCCCTATGTTTTAGGTATAAGGTGTCATATTTCACTTCATTTTATTTTATGAATACCTTGAATGATTTTTACAGAAATACTTATTTTTGCTGCTTTTGTGCTTTGTTTTGATTTTGTTTTTTGTTTTTTTGTTTTTTTGTTTTACTTTTTATACTCTCACTTATGCCTTCCTTTCCACTTAAAGAATCCCCGTGAAGATTTCTTGTAACTCTGGTTTAATGGTAGTCATGATGTTCTTAATACCTGCTCCTGACTGATAGGGTAACCATCCTGATTTACCTGGAACTGTGGGGTTTCCTGGGATGTAGACTTTGATTTTAAATTGGTAATCTCCTGAGAATACCAATACAAATTGGTTACCTAATTCCTGAATGAGGAGGCAGAAATGAAGACTTAGGGAGGCAACTCTAAGGACAGAACAGAGAAGTGACTTCATGTTAACCTTGGGGAGGTAAAACCAAAGGCCACAAAATCAAATTGGCTTAGTCCACTAATACTCTAATTAGTTTTATCATTAATTTTAGTGTTGTTACCAATTACCCTTGAACATTTTCTTACAAAATAATAAATGAGAGCTATGTTTGCATTTAGTTTAAGTTTCAAAGTGATTCCTTTTGCCTAAGAAAACTTGAACATTTGCATAGAAACTTTAAATGGCATTATATTTAAATACCCATATAGTTTAGAGTTCGAAAATGTAGTAGAAAGAGATCAGGAAGTAGAATCTAGTATATATGCTGCCGAAGCGAGCACAGAAATGAGAATCTAAAAATCTGAGTCCTAAGCCTGTCAATACTGTTTTGAGATTTAAACAATCTAGAAAAATACATATTATAGAAAAATCTTTGTGTACAAAGGTGTTCATTATAGTGTGGTTGATAATAACAGCAACTCAAATTAGCCTAAATGTGCAAAACCAATATTAGTAAATTATAGTGAGCAACTTGATGCAATATTATACAGACATTAAAAATAGTTTCAGGGATTTGTAATAATCCAGGAAAATGCTATCTTGTATAAAGTAAAACGTAGAGTAGAATACTCTATGTAATTATTATAATAGGAAACATACACATATATTAAATACACACACATACAACATTGTTAACTGGTATCTTTGGTTGGTAGGATTATGGTAGATTTTTATTTCTTTAGAGTTTTAAAAATGCTTTTAAAATTCTATAATTTTATATTTGTGAAAAGACAAAATAATGTTTATTAAAAGTAAAATAGGGACACGTGGGTGGCTCAGTCAGTTAAACGTCCAACTCTTGATCTCAGCTCCAGTCATGCTCTCACAGTTAATGAGTTCGAGCCCCACACTGGGCTCTGTGCTGACAGTGCAGAGCCTGCTTGGGAACCTCTCTCTCCCTCTCTCTGCCCCTCCTCAGCTCTCTGTCTCTCTCAAAATAAATAAATAAACATTTAATTAAAAATAAATAAAAACAAAATAATAATTTAAATGCTGTTAAAAAATTACTTGTAATGTGACTCCAGGTGGATCACATCATTTTCCCTCATTGTTCATAATAAAATAGATAGGGCACTCGGGTGGCTTAGTTGGTTAAGTGTCTGACTCTTAATTTTAGCTTGGGTCATGATCTCCCAGTTTGTGAGGTCAAGCCCCATATCTGGCTTCATGCTGACAGTGTGGAGCCTGCTTGGGAATCTCTCTCTCTTTTCTCTCTGCCTCTCCCCCTGCACATGCTCGCTCGCTCTCTCTCTCTCTCTCTCTCTCAAAATAAATAAATAAACACTTACAAATAAATAAAATAAAAAATAGTGTACTCTATGCTTCTGAGCTTCCAGGGCATTATTGAGATAAGTAGAGACATTGAGAGTGGGAGAGTGAAAGGTATTTGGAATATAGGTTGTGTCCAAAAGTCAAAAAATTCATAGATGAGACAGACTGACATATAGCCATATCAGTCACCTGTAGAGGTGGCTTGCTAGAGCTGTAACTATTAGTTTGCAGTAGTTGATTATTAACCTTTCAGCAATTTTGTAAGTTGATTTTTAAATCATTGGTAGCTTGAAATCATCATACATTTATATCATGGAAATTGGATAAGGCCTTTATATGGCCTTAGGTCAGATTCAGGTAAATTTCTTTTAAAACATATTATAAACTTAAACTATGAAAGAACACATGGAAGAAATCTCTGTGAATAAAACTAAAAAGCTCTTTCAACTCTCGTCACAGAGGGTCTCTTTTTCAGGACTCATAACCCAGACCTCAGGGAATTAGACTTCCTAAAGATCCTCAGGGTGAGTTGCCAGAGGGTACTGAGAAATGCCACAAGCAGCTATGTCAGATATCTGCTGCATTTGGGGAGGTAATGCTTACATCTCAAACTGACATCAGCACCTCTTAATTGTGTGAAAGTCTGAAGAAACAAATTGGAACATGTAACTTCTTATATTCACAGGACTATATCTCTTTCAGGGTCTCAAAGGGAAACAGATGGTACACCCAAATTAGGATGATCTGAGGAAAGTTTATTTATAGTCATTGTATTAGGGATGGATGACGTGTAGAACCAGAAATGATATGCAGGAACCTGGGGCTACTAATATCAGACTGTGACCACCCTTAGAGAAAATAAAAGTTATTGGAACTTAGGAAGAGAGAGTTGTGTAGAGTGGGCTTCCTTGAAAGTAGGTGACCTTCTACAAGAGACACAGCCAACCTTAGATGACTTCTCAGGAAAGGATCCCAGGATATAAGTACTCTAACCTCTCCCTCCTTCCTGCCTCTGATCTCTTGCATTGGAAGACCTAAACATAAGCCAGATACACAGATATGGTTGATGTAATTCATAGAGGTCAGCCATCTTGGGCAGAAAAAAAGGTGGAGAAGGGTGGAAAGTGGTCACAGAGCGGCAAATGGACTATTTCCAGTACAGTTTAGCTTCAATATTCAGCTGACACTGACTTTAGTCCTTTTATTGTCATGTAAAATGTGTATAAAATACTGTATGTTTCAGGACAATTTTGAAGATTTGATAGAAAGTATGTGAATCACCTTACTATAAGCACATGAGGGATAGTAATGTGTATGGAAATAGTGGCAATTATTATTGAGCTTTAATTCCCTATCAGTAAAATAGAGAAAATACTACTCTCTACCCAATGGTTATTATAAGTGTTAATCTTAGGATGTGAAAACACTCTGTAAAATATGATACTTTAAATAATATTAAATATAAGATGGAATCTATACTTTTGACCAGGACTGAAAACTCAATTTTCTGTTTTTAGATCCATTAGACTGGAAGTTCTATGATGTTAGTTTTTGTTTTACTCACTTCTGTATCTCTAGCACCTAGACTGTATTTAGCACAAAGTATGTGCTCAGTAAATAGGTGTTAATTTATTGTTCCAATTTTAGTATATGTGCTGCTAGAGTACTGTTGATTTAATTAAGACTCTTTTTAGGGGCACCTGGGTGGCGGTTAAGGGTCCAACTTCAGCTCAGATCATGATCTCATGGTTCATGGGTTCGAGCCCCATGTCAGGCTCTGTGCTGACAGCTCAGAGCCTGGAACCTGCTTCAGATTCTGTGTCTCCCTCTTTCTCTGCCCTTTCCCCCCTTCCCCCCCCTCACACTCTGTCTCTGTCTCTCTCTCAAAAATAAATAAACATTTAAAAAAAAATTTAAAGACTATTTTTAAAGACTTGCTAGTCTTTCTGATTGACTGGATGCTCTGAGAATGGTCCTTGGTGCTGGTACTTCCCTGAAGCTCTTCCAATGGTCACCTTCTGACTGATGAGAAAGGGTTTTTGTTGTTGTTGTTGTTGTTGTTGTTGTTTTAATGATTGTTTATTTTTGAGAGAGACAGAGCATGAGCAGGGGAGGAGCAGAGAGAGATGGAAACACAGAACCCAAAGCAGGCTCCTGGCTGTCGAATTGTGAGATCATGACCTGAGCCAAAGTCAGATGCTTAACTGACTGAGCCACCCAGGTGCCCCAAAAGTATTTTTTAAAGTTTATTTATTTATTTTGAGAGAAAGAGTGAGCAACAAGCTGAGGGGTTGGGGGAGCACAGAGAGAGAGAGAATCCCAAGCAGGTCCGCACTGTCAGTGCAGAGCCCGATGCTGGGCATGAACCCACAAACCATGAGATTATGACCTGAGCTGAAATCAAGAGTTGGACACTTAACCAACTGAGCCACCCAGGCACCCCTGTCTACTTAGAAAATCTTCAACCTATTGTATCTCCTGACTTTCCTTTCATGTATTCCAGCACAAAACCTTAGTTCTATTCAATCTGGTCTCTCTCTTGCTTATTCATGTCTCCCATGTCTCCAGTCTTCTGGTGCAAGTCAGTGTATTTAAGAATGACTCAACCAGCGTGCCTGAGTGGCTCAGTTGGTTAAGCATCTGAATTCAGCTCAGGTTATGATCTTGCACTCCTGGCTTCGAGCCCCATGTTGGGCTCTGTGCTGACAGCTGAGAGCCTGGAGCCTGCTTCAGATTTGTGTCTCCTTCTCTCTCTCTGCTCCTTCCCCACTCACGCTCTGTCTCTCTCAAAAATAAATGAACGTTAATTTTTTTCTTTTATTTTACAAAAAGAATGACTCAACCATGTAATCTTCTGAGCTCCTGGAACATACTAGCCACCTTGTACTTTTCATGTCCTCCAAAGGAATATGGTCCACTCTCATATACATTACATTTTTTCCTTCCACTAAGAATGTCTCACCCCCCTTCTCTACTTATAGAAATTCTTCACATCAATTTGTTTTTAATACTTCACACTTTGCACATGATCCTTCTGTGCCTGGCATATTCTTCCTTTTACCCTTTCCTTCTACCTTTCCTAGATAATCCCCACATATACACTAGGCCTCAATCTAGATGCAGTTTCTTTGGAGAAAACTTCTATCACTGGAATCGCTAAGATGAGTAAGCACTCATACATTCACCGAGTTTCCTTCTATTAGATACTGTCATAAATTCATATGGATTTGACTTCCTTCCCGTATAATATTATAAGTTGCTTGAAGGCATGACAAGTTTATTATGTCACAGTGTCTATATATATATATATATATATATATATATATATATATATATTAGGGTAGGCCAACTTTTCTCATAGATAAACCATAAAATATCTAATGGATTGAGGAAATACCATCCATTTTCTTCATCATAAACAAATGGGCAGGGCATCTCTTTTTTTTTTTTTTTTTTTTTTTTTTTTTTTTTTNTTTCTGAGAGAGAGAGACAGTGTGAGCAGGGGAGGGTCAGAGAGAGAGGGAGACACAGACTCTGAAATAGGCTCCAGGCTCTGAGCGGCAGTCAGCACAGAGCCCGATGCGGGGCTCGAACCCATGAACCGCGAGATCGTGACCTAAGCGAAAGTCGGACGCTCAACCGACTAAGCCACCCAGGCGCCCCTGGCAGGGCATCTCTTAACCATATAATCATTCAGAGACCAGGCTGACCGTTATCTTTCTTTTTTGTTGTTGTTTTGTTTTTTGTTTGTTTGTCTTGTTTTGTTTGTTTTTTGTCAAGTTAGCTAACATACAGTGTACACAGTGTGCTCTTGGCTTTGGGAGTAGATTCCCATGATTCATCACTAATATACAACACCCTGTGCTCATCCCAATATGTACCCTCCTCAATCCCATCACCCATTTTCCCCACCCCCCAATCGTTCACCCCCATCAGCCCTCAGTTTGTTTTTTGTGTTTAAGGGTTCAGTGCTTAGCTTCTAGGGTTACCTGGGCATCATTTCCATTCCAGCCAGCTGGATGGGGAAAGAGGTAAGAAAAGCTCATGTGGCAGCTTCCAATTAGCAGTCCTGAAAGTGGCTCGTATTACTTTCAGTCAAATTACACTTACTAAATTGTAGTTTAATGGCCTCATCTAACTATAAAATGTCTAAATCTGTGTGCAGAAATAAGTAGAGAACATGGATTTTGCTGATAGCTGGCAGACAGCTGTACTCCCCCAAATAGGTACTGAAATGTTTATTAAATTATTAAATGAATTCATCCTTAATAGTGCATATCACATACATTAAGACTTTTCTGATTTTATAAAGAAAATGTTTGCATTTGTATCATTTTTTGGGCATTTACCACTACCCAAATTACATTTGTTTGCACGTATTTTTCTGCTGCCAAAAATTAAAGATACCTTAAGGGCAGGGTCTGGCATGTTATGCAATGAGGTCTAGTGAGGTCTGTATAACTTTGGAATCATACACCCTCAGTTTGAGTCTAGATCTGCCATATATTGCATTTGTGATCTGGGGTAATTTCCTTGGCCCTCTGAGTCTCAGTTGTTGTTATTGATATTCATGGCCTGGCTTATTTCTTTGGTCCTCTACTAACCCTTTATGGTTATGAGTCAATAACTTAAATTTCCTTTCAGATCATGTTAACTGACAAAAATTGCAATTATATGAGATTGGATTTATTTGGGGATATGTGTTTACCTTTTAGGATATTGGATGAGGAAGAAAGACCATAGATTTCCATGGGCCACTTTTTCCCCCTCTGTGATTAATGACATTAAAATATGAGCTGATACTTAGCTGCTGAGCTACTGAATTTGGGGATTCATATTCATTATTACAAAAGAAATAGAGATAGATCCAAAGATTTGTTTTTAAGGATGTTCATGGCAGTGTTCATTATAATTGGAAGAAATTATAAATTAACTACTCATTAGCAGACATTAGTTAAATATATTTGTCATATCATAGGATAAAATCACTGAAAATCATGTTGCAAAAAAATATTTTATATACGTACATCTATTTACTAAAATATTCATAATGGTTTATCTGGATATTTTGGGTGTTATCTTTCTTTTTTTAGTTTCCATGTGTATTTTCCAAATGTTTAATAATGAATATAGTTGCTTTATTATTTTATTTTATTAAATTTATTTATAATTAAGAAAACAAAAATTATTACAATAGTCCCTCTGACTTCCTATAGGACTTTTTTTGGTAGGTCATATTCTACTTGAGATCAAGGTTGCTCAGATTATCATTGTTGGGCAAATTCTAATTTTAGGATTTATAATACCGTGCCAGCTAGATATGAATCTGAGCATTTTGTTTTAATGACAGATTTATTAAGTTAAAATTCACATACCATACAGTTTACTTATTTAAACTGTGCAATTCAATTATTTTTAGTATATTTTGAGTTATATAACAATCACTGTAGTCAATTTTAGAACATTTCATCACTCCCTCAAATAAAAGCCTGTACCCATTAGCTGCCACTCGTCTTTTCCAACTCCCACCCCTAGGCAACCACTAATGTACTTTTCATCTCTATATTCTGAACAATTCATATTTATATAATTATACAATATGTGGTTTTTGTGACTCATTTAATGTAATGGTTTCAAAGCTCATCCATATTGTAGCATATATCAGTGCTTAATATTCTTTATAGCTGAATAATATTCCATTATATGAATATATATTATATTTTATATAGTCATTTATTGGTTGATGTACATTTAGGTTATTTCTATATTTTGGAAATTTTGGTACTATGATTAATACTGCTATGGTTATTTGTATACAACCTTTTGTGTAAATAAATTTCATTTCTCTAGTGTATGTAATTTGAGTGGAATTACTGTGTTTTATGGTAATTTTGTCTAGCTTTTTAAGACACTGCCAGACTGTTTTCTGAATTTTCTATATCATTTTACATTCCCACCAGCAATGTATGAAATCAGGTCTCTTAGGTGATTAAGCAATTTATGTAACTTTTCTGATTCTCTGCTTGCTCAAACATAAAGCAGAGTTACTAATATACATCTTACAATGTTGTTGTGAGAATTAAATCTCTGTGACCCCTCAAAATATTGTAGCTATAAGAATTATTTGTTCAATTCTCTCTCTTTTTTTTTTTTGTAAAAATACTATATCATCTCTAGAACTTAATGCTTTTCCATGAAAGTTTGCTTTTGTTGTCAGGTCTGTATTTTCAACACATCCCAGAAGTCTCTATTTGATATAAGAACTTAATAATGATACTTGGATCATAAGCAGAATACTTACTGTTCTTTGGCTTATGATCAAATATATCAGAAACAATAAAATGATTTAACTTGAACCCAGATGTAGTTTAACATAAAGGAGTTAGGGGAAAAAAGGGGAAAATCTCTACTCACAAAATAGCACATTATGAAACCCTAGTCATTTAAAGAAGATATAACTGAAATAGAAGGGATTACCTCCCACTCACTCTGTTAAGAAGAAAAGGAACAATTAAAATGAATATATTAGGGAGAATATTATTTTTATTTCAATATTTCCATTATATTTCATCCAATTACATGCTAAATAGAGTTCTTGAATGCAACTGAAACCCCAAGATAGAGTTTTTAAGAGTGAATTGTGGAAGATAAAGGCAGCTCTCTTTTGCTGGATGGAAAGTAGGTTTTCCTTACAAAAACAAAAAAGATGAGACATTAAATGCGGGGGGAGGTATGTGGTCCTGAGTGAATCAACAGTGATAGAGTCCCTAGAGACTCTACCCTTTGTCAAACTTCTCTTTTTAAACTGGATAGTATAAAAAGACTTCTTAAACACTGCTTCTCAAGAGGGACATGTGGATGTGTGTAGAGGGATGGTTGGAGAGTGGGGGAAGGAGAGAAGAAGGTAGCAACTTTAAAATCCTTACTAGAAATCATAGAATTTCAGAATTTTACAAGACGTTAAAGATCATCTGGTCCTAACTCTCAATTAACAGTGCTAAAAATAAAGCTCAAAGAGGAGAGATTATTTTGCTAGAGACATGTCTACAACTTGGGTCTTTCCTTCGGCCAGCGCCAGACTCTTACCCTGAACATAGTGTGAATAACTTCAGTCCTGTGACTGAAAGGGGTCTGAAGAAAGTTGCAGACGTAAACACAGCCTCTGTCTATGTGGCTCTGGACAAATTACTTAATGCTTCTATGCCTCAATTTCTACATCTATAAAAGATAATTATGCCCAGCTTTCATTGGAATTATTAGGATTATGTGAGAGAACGTGGGTGAGTCACCCAGTGCACAATTGACATCCCCTTTCCCTATCTACTCCCTTTTAGCTTAGATTTTACCCTTTACCATCGCCAGGCCTGGCTAGTTTTCTAGAACCTCTCAGCCTGTTCCCGGCCATAGTCTTCTCTGTCCTAGTGCTTTGAGTGCCATCCCCAGGCAGTGCTGGGTCATTCCCCACAGCTGGCTGCTCACTGTGTCCTGCTCAGCACATTTGTATCTTCACTATACCTCAAGCAATCTCCAAAGGTCAGGACCCAAACACTGGCAAGTCCTTTTGTGAATTTAATCAAAGAATTCAGATACTTGTTCTGATTAGTGGAATTCTATAGATGGCTGACTCCCACTGACCATGCCATGCACCCAGTTGCTAAGACTATTTCTGGTGCTGAACACTTGCTGAGAAATGTGCCTGCAACTTGAGTGGTTCTTATTCTGTTTGCTCTCAGTTGTCTCTTTAAAAAGAACCATGTGCGAGTGGTTTCTCTAGACCAGGTTGGCAACCTTTCGAAAGTGGCTTGTGCTAGTTCTTTTCTTCCTCTCTCCTGTTCTTTTGTTCCTGTTTCTTCCTTTCTCTTTCTAACTTCTTCTCTGTGTTTAGCAAAAAGATAATGAAGGCAAAGATTTTGGCTGGAAACTGGGGTCATTGAATAAGTAATAATGCCTGTAATTTATAGTCCAATAGGAGTCTATTTATAATACATCTAGATAAGTAATATGCACAGAATGCTACGGAAATAAAAAAAAACAGGGTGACCAATTCTGTACCAGCTATCAGGGAAAACTTTCCTTAAAAGGTGACATTTGAGTAGAGTGTTGAAAAAGTCAAAAATTTGTTACTCTAGTAAGCTGCATAAATGTATGTCTGGGCCAAAGTAAGGGTAGTACAAAGGCATGGGAGAGCATGCTATGTGTGGGAAATAATGAGTGATTTGGGCTGGTGGGAAAACTGTGTACTAGGAATGGGAAAGATGATCAGAGCTTGAGTTCTGTGGTAGGTAATGAGGCTGGAAATAAGATTAGGAACAGATTGTGGACTGTGAGCTTAAGGGAGAAACTATATTGTCTTCTTAGAAGCCAGAAACACAGATGGCCTGTGAACATTGTTGAACTGGTCTGAGCCACCACTATCATTTTTTATGAATTAGTGTGGTGATGTCCTAACAACGTTCTGGTTTTGCCCTTGTACCCCTTGCCTTGTACCCCTACAGTTTATTCTCTTCAGAGCCACTGGAGCAATCTTTTCAAAACACAAGTCAGATCATGTCACACCTCTACTTATTTCATTTCTTACTACTTACCCCTTGCTCACAGTGATCTAGCTGCACTGGTCTGCCTGCTATTCCTCAGACATGCCAGACATACTCTTGCCTTATGGTATTTGCACTGACCGTTCTTTTTTCCTGGAAAGCTTCTACTTCAGATATCCATACTCTTTTATCTCCTTCAAGTCTGCACTCAGATTTCAGTGGCATTTAACCTGGTCATCATCTTTAAAACTCCAGTGTGCCCCCATCTAGCACCTTTGATTCCTCTTACACTGCTCTGCTTTGTTACTGTTATTCATAGTCCTTTATCATATTCTAGCAGACTTATAGAACTTATTTTTTATTTTTTAATATTTGTTTATTTATTTTCTACAGAGAGCACGAGGTGGGGGTGGCAGAGAGAAAGGGAAAGAGAGAATCTCAAGCAGGCTCCACACTGTCAGCACAGAACCCAGTGCAGGGCTTGAACTCATGAACTGTGAGATCATGACCTGAGCCAATATCAAGAGACAGATGCTTAACTAACAGAGACATCCAGGTGCCCCCATAGTATACTTTTTAGAATTATGTTTGTTATTTATTGACTGTCTTCTCATGCTAAGATGTAAATTTTACAAATGTAGGGATATTTGAATTGTTTATTTTGTATTCCAATTATCTGGAGCAGTGCCTGGCACACAATATATGTTCACTAAATATTTATTGTATGATTCCACTGAATATTTATTGAATGTCTCCTATGTGTTGTGCATTTTGTAAATATGAAAATCAATAAGGCATTTTCCTTATGGTTATGAGATTTGTAGGCTATTAAGGGAGTCAGGACTGATACACATCCCTCTGTTCAAATGTAAGGTAATAAAGTATGAAAAGCCACATGAAAAGATGCCGTCAACATTATAGGAGAGAGAAGTCACTTTGAATTTGGGACGTCTCATGTTCTTCTTGAGTGTTAGAGTAGTAAGATGTGAAAAAGAAGCAGGGACCAGTTAATCTACAACATAGACTGCAGAAGAGAGAAGGCTTTCAAGAGATCATGAGCCCCAGGCTCCTGCCACCAGCATAGTAAAGACATCCTTGACTGTGGGTTGGGGAAGTCACTGCAGCAATGAATGTTAGGTGATTGTTTAGGGTCTTACAGCTATGTCAGGGTCTTACCAAGGGATCAGAACTCAGCTTCATATCAAGGAACATAATGATATTATATGAAAATTTTGTGCATGTTTCTATGTAAACCACATCTTTCAACTGATTCTTATGAGAGTTTGTGACTTCAAAAGTTTCAGAATATGCTAAATAAGCATAGGAGATTATCTGTATATCAAGACAGATAGATGTCTATATCAGACGGCAGACCTGAGATTTCTTACTTCATGGTATAGGGTGATTTCCATTATAAGGCAAGGCTATACCAACATATAAGCTGTTTTGTTGAATCAGATCTCACCTGGGAAAAAAGAAGGGTTATTAGTGATTAGATATATACCTGAGAATGTCCATTTTGACAAAATGGAAGATGACTTTTTCTGTGGGCCAATTAGAAGCCAATTAGGAGACTGTTGCTCTAACAGGTGAGAAGTGATAAATGAGTGAACCAGGAGTGTGGCAGCAGGGATGGCAAGATGGAGATAGATTTATCCATCCTTTCTACATGTATTTATTGAATGCCTACTCTGTTTCAAGCACTAATATTGGTGTAGGGGATAAGATGGTGAGAAAAAATGATACTGCTCCTGTTATTAAGAAATTTATAGTCTAATGGGGGGCAATATTACTTGAATAATCATAAAAACAAATAAAATCAATCACAAAAACAAATGTAAAATGATGAAATTTGATATATACTCTAAAGGCAGTATACATATTTCAAAGATAGAAATTTGAATTTAAGGAGGGACTTAGTAAGAGAGCAATGTTTGGGAAGATGGTTGTGTGTTTAAGGGGATAGAATAGGAGGCAGTGTTATTCCCAGAGACAGGTAATAGGATAAGTAATGCTGGAAGAGAAGCAGATCTGAGGTGAAGGAAAGCAGTAATATATCTATTTTTGCACAAAAGTCTACAGGACATGCAGGTAGAAAAGTCCAGCTGGCGGCTGGACATTAAGTCTGGAGTTTGGGAGAGAAATCAAGGATGGATAGGGACATTTGTTGTTACTGAGATATGGGTGATGGTGTAAGCCACCTACAGAATGTAGCATAATGTGGGAAGAGACTCCTCCTGCCTTCTATGCAGCTCCAACAGGCATAATTATAGAGCAGATTATTAAATATTCAACAGAGTTTGCAACAGATAAAAGCAATTTTGTCTAATTTCCCTAAATATTAATATCTTTGTGCACCTTAATCCTTTCATTATCATAAAAGTTTATTCAAGTTAATATTAAGCACACTCTGATTTGTCAGAATTTGGGTGTTTTTTTTTGCATCTGATCTCATTGGGTTTTAAGGCTGGAAATGTGAATGAATAGAAAATGCATGGCACTAACAGATTGCTTTTGCCTAAATCTTAAATTGTCTGAAGTTTCTAAAAAGGAAAAAGTATGAACTTTGCTACTTTCCAGCTATGATAGATAAGTTGCTTAATCTTTCTGAGAAATTTTCTCATCTCTACATTGCAATTAAGGTTATCTTGGGAACTAAAAAAATATAATCCTTACTCAGCATAGTACCTAGCACTTAAGAAGTACTCAGTAAATGCCCATTTCCTATGAACCCAGTTCTCAAAGTGATTGATCTTTATACACTGAAACTTGCATCACTATCTCTTGGATACCACTGGCTCTGGATTGGCTGGTATTAAGCTGGGTGGGAAAGTCAAATAAGATTATCGGTGGCCATTAGCCCTTGTAGCCCTGAGGAGATGGAACATTTGTCTGGGATTTATGATCCCTAGGAATCTAGTTTGCTTATATCATAGATGACGCTAACACCAGGATTTGCCTACTAAAAATAAACTCCTAATTAACCAAACTCTGTGAGCTGTGCCAACATGAGTATGATATACCAAAGCCAACTTGGCAGCTTCTCTAGTTTCATCCCACCAGGACATCCTATCCTTGTTAAGGTGTGTTAGGTTAGCTCTATCCAGCCCCAGCTTGGTACTAGTGGAAATCCATGATTAATCTGCCTGATGGGCTTCTTTACCTAGTTAATTAATATTTCATTCTGATGATCAGTGAGACAAACTAAATAGCCTATATCTTTGCAGTTGTGGCCCTTCCCCTTTATAAGACTGGGATATTAAACAGGGCATTGAGAAGAAGAAAGTTTCCATTTCTTCATTAGCAGTTTAGTTCACAGATATTTTCTATTGCAAAATATGGAATAAGCAGAGTCTTTGATTTTGAGACAGTTTTAATACAGTAGGCAAAAAAGAAACTTAAAATGATTCCTTTGGGATTCATACCTAATTTTTCATCTTTGTATTCCTCCTGACACCCAGTAGCTTGTACATAATCGGTGCCCAGAAAATTCTGGTCAGTTAAGCAGATAAATGGGTGAATGAAAGGAGTCATAATGAGTCCTAAGCCCTCCTTATTTTTCTATAATTAACATTTTTGTGGCATCATCTGTTTTGCTTTCCTTTTCATAACTCTTTTCTCTTATAGATTATACATGAAGGTATAGGCATTCATACAAGTACACATTTGTACATGAGAACACACACACACACGCTCTATAGATGCTGGGTCTATCACAAAGGAACTTGATTAAAAGATTAAATGATATAATTTCATACTGCCCCATTGCAACCCTACCTCTTCCTCCTATTCCTCTGCTAAGTGACCCCCTTTTGGACCCTGAGCTCCCATCGTAGAGACTATGTCTGATTCATTCTGTACCTCCAGTGTCCAGTACAAGGCTTGCCACAAAGCCTGCCCTTTGTCAGTTTGATTGCGCAGAAGAGAGAAACAGATTTCTGGGAGTGTTAATTCCAGGGCCATGTGGGACTTGGGTGTTCCCAGTTCCCAGCCAGAGGTGTAAACTTTTAAGTTCCTTCTCCACTCTTCTGTCTTTCCCAATTTTCTTGTGCTTGCTAACTGATGGCTGAAGTCCCTTGAATGGTTGCATAGGTACCTTTTAAAATAGACATCCGCATAAGAAAGAAGAGGGCCTAGGTTTCACAAGAAGGTGTCAATGATACAGATTTATGTCACTTTATAATATTTTCTGGATGTACTATGTACAAAGCATATTTGATCCTCACAATTTGGTTTAGGTAGTATATCAAATAGGATTCCTATTTTACAGATATGAAAATTGAGATTTATAAAAATTAAATGAAACCTAGGACCACAGAATGATTTAATGGCAGAGACTATATTAGAGGTAGAGAAAAACCATAAAGTAATCAGACTAGTGGAATGGCAGAGAGTTGAGGATTTGATAAATCTCAAGACAGAATTCTCTGATTTTTCAAGTTTCTTTTTATGGGTTTCCCTGAGATAGTTCCTAGCTAGCTTTTCAGTTAGTTCCAGGAAACACGAATTCTCATTTTAAGCCTAAAATTCTAGAATGTCAAGAAGTTCTTGCCAAATCATGAAAAAACCATAAATTTTTGTGGCATTTGTACTGTCCATACCACAGTGGTCTTCTTTGGGCCTATGCCCCTTGAACTCATCTTCTTCAAATCTGGTGCTCTTGCTCTGCCCAGAGCATTTTAAAGTTTCACCATTCTCATCCTCACTGCCATGCTTATTCTCTATAATTAATCATTAGTACACATTGCTATCAGAATCAATAAGCAGATAGCAAAAGGAAAAAGGAAGAATCGGAAAGCCTGGTCAATAACTGATATAAAACTAATATTATTTCCCCTAATAATTAAGAAGTGCTAATGGCTTAATTCAGAAGTGTTCAATGAATGACTGCTTAGATCCAAGGTTTAGCAAGAATCCAGGGATAGCTTCATGGGTATGCAACACATGCAGTCACAGAGGGTCCTACCCTTGGAAGGGTCCCATGCTTGGTTTAAGGCTCTGTTCTTGTCCTCTTGAAATTCTTAATAATTTTTGAACACGGGGCCCACATTTTCATTTTGCACTAGTACCTCAAACTATGTAGTCCGTGCTGTAAGAAGTCATTTCAAAAGCAAAATAGAGCAAGAAAGAAACAAAACAAAATCAAACAGCTGAGAAGGAGCTAAAATTAAAGAATGCCTGCCCTGTATAAACTTTTACACTTGACAAAAGGTTTTCACATGCATATACCTATATGGGAAGTCTTAGAACATTCAGTTAAGCCAGAGCAAGACCATTACTGTTATTTGCACCCATAGAGTGTCTTCCTTCCATTATACCACTGAGTATACTTCATGGTATACTCTCCTCTTCTTTAGTGTTTTACTTTATCTCACTGTCTTAATATTTCCAGGTATCTAACCCTCTCACCCTCAAACTTTAAGACTCTAATAGTAAGACCTTTTTAGACTGTTCTCATTATTTTATCAAAATTTATTTTTTTTTGTGTGTCCTATGTTCTCAAGGGCCCAAATCTGAACTGGTTAAGCTCAAAAACAAATACCTGATATATTAAAGGCCATTAGCGGCCAGATGTAACTTCTTCTTTTTTTTTTTTTTTTTATTTTTATTTTTTTTTAGGAGAGAGAGGGAGAGAGAGACAGCGTGAGCAGGGGAGGGTCAGAGAGAGGGAGACACAGACTCCGAAACAGGCTCCAGGCTCCGAGCTGGCAGTCAGCACAGAGCCTGACACGGGGCTCGAACCCACGAATCACAAAATCATGACCTAAGCAAAAGTCGGACCCTTAACCGACTAAGCCACCCAGGCGCCCCAAGATGTAACTTCTAGATCCTGCCTTTGCCCTTACTTTTTAAAGACTATCGACATAGATATGGGATATCCACTGATAGATGAGACTTTGTAGGCTTTTTAGTGTCTGAAGGGCTTGGCTATAATGGTTATATGGATCTTCCCTCAGAGAAGAACATATAATGTCTATACTCTAGCCCCTTGCCAGAAACTGTACCCTGGACTCTCTGTTACTCATAACAAAATAAGTTACGTGTTAAATGATACTTTGAAATGGTTATTTGGAAAATGTAAAGTCCATCCATTTCTTTATAAACTGTAGGAATTATTACTGAATCAAGATTTACTTTCAGGAGATCATATACTTAGGCCAGATTGTTTTGAACTATTTTGTTTGCTATACTGTTTAAAACATTATTAAAACAGCTTTCACTGTTTTAATGTTTTATGTAGGGACACTACAAAAAACAACCTTACAAAAATACTAGTGTGTTTGCTCCAAGATCACTGGCCATGCATATTATCTATCTATTTCCCTTTATAAAGCCCCACCTGATCTTTTGGGAGAATATATTTTTCTTCCATAGATGACATAAGGTGAATTTTATACAATGAATATGTGAGTCTTCATTTTTGCTATGGCTGCAGAAAATACAAAAACCAAGTTCATGACTTAACAATATCTTCTTCTGTATGGGCACTTATGTTTTATCCAATTGTGCTTCACTTCGCCTTCCTCTAGCTTTGACCTGTTTTCCTAATCTTGATTTTTGTATTGAATTCTTTTATTTTACAATTTTATGGTCTATATTTCATTAGGTTGCCTCAAATCCTTTATGAAGTGAGGCGAGTCATAAGATTATGGTACTCGCATATAGACATACATAATGTGGGTGTTGTATCAAGGATTCCTTATATAACTCAGAGGCAAAGCCAAAGATGGCAAATTTTAGACTCTATTACTGGCTAATAGCTCAAATAATATTTGTGGTTGATAGAGTGCCTTGTCCAGTTACATGACTTGGTGTGCATGGATTGGTTTCTGATTTTCCCTTAAGAAGAGTAATCCTGGATCAGATCTCAATGGTGAAAAAGCAAGTTATTGAGAACTCAAAATTTAGGAATCCCAGCTCTGATCTTTTCACTTACTTGCTCTGTATCATTGGGTTAAATATTTTATCTGGGTCTTAGCTTCCAATATCTCTAAAAATATATTTTTATATTAATATGCATGTATTATACAACAGTTTAACAAGAATTATTGGTTTTTCAAGTTTTCAGGAAAGAAAGGAAATACTATGCTGATTTTAAGACATAATTACATTTCAAAAATTATGTAAAATATGAAAAAAAATTTAAATGATGAAGAAACTTTCCTTATATGGTTTCTCAAAGAATAGTAAAGAAGATGGTAGACAAAAATGTGTATTGCAAATAATAAAATGCTACCCCAACATAGGGAACATTATGCAAGAAAAGGAATACATGGTTCTCTTTTACCAAATTCTGCATTTTAATTTTATCTTTTGGAGAAATTTAATTTTCTCTCTTAAAGATCTGTCTTGCAGATGAAGAAGCCATCTAAGTGAGTGAAATATAGAGCACTACCTTGTAATTCCTAGTGAGTTTGTGGTTTCCAGCAGTCAGAGCATTTAATGAGAATTTGGGTACTTCTGAAGCCATGGAGTGCCATCTCTGTAGAGTGTTGAAGAGGAGACCCCATCATTTGCAGAGAGCTGGATGTGACCTTTATGCCCAGTTAAAATGCTTAGCTCTAATTGCTGTTTTTGTTTTGAAACGTCTTTTTATGATGCCAGGATGGTTATATTATGGTTTATAATATAATGAGACTACTTTATAACTCAATGCACTGTAGGGAGAGATCTCTAAATGCATTTCCAGACCCTTCCCCAAGTATACCTTAGCATTTAATTTACTAAATGTCTTGTCCTTGGCTGTGAGCTTCTGGAGGCCATAGAACATGTGTTGTTGTTGTTGTTGTTGTTGTTTTAAATTAAAAATGTTTTTAATGTTTTACTTATTTCTGAGAGAGAGAGAAAGACAGCATGAGCAGGGGAGGTTCAGAAAGAGAAGGAGATACAGAATCCGAAACAGGCTCCATGCTCTGAGCTAGCTGTCAGCACAGAGCCTGATGTGGAGCTCAAACCCAGGAACCCACGAACTGTGAGATCATGACCTGAGCTGAAGTCTGACGCTTAACCAACTGAGCCACCCAGGCGCCCCTAGAACCGGTGTTTTCTGTTGTTTTCTTTGTTTCTGCCCCTTATATTATAGCTTAGACTGTGCAGACAAAGCAACCCTAATATATCATTAGCAATTAATTTTAAAACTTGCAGTTTGTTTGTGATGAGTCAGTTTTGCCACAGCATGTTTTCTTTTCATTTAATCTTCAGAGCATAACAAACCTGTGGTATAGGTAACAGTTCTATTTAAAGATGGAGAAACAGAGTCACTGAACGGTAAACTGATTTGTCTAAGTTCACATAGCTTGGAATTGGGGAGTCTGAGATTAAATCCATTATTTGTGGCTCCAAAAGACAGTCCTCTCAGAGGAGAACTGCAGAGTAGGAGCTAAGTAGGTTTTTAGGGTATCAGGGTACCATATTTGCTGAAGATATGTTGGTTGTATTCTGAGAAGAACTCCTGGATGTTGTGGTGGGCAATATGGTGGAATGAGAAAAGTAATGTTTATTGAGCACATACTACATGCTAAGAAATGTGTTATGCTCTGTCATAGATGTTTTTAAATTTAATCTTCTCTATAATCCTCAGAGATAGCTATTCTTTTTTTTAAAATTTTTAATGTTTTATTTACTTCTGAGAAAGAGAGAGAGAGAGAGAGCAGGGGAGGGTCAGAGAGAGACACACACACAGAATCTGAAGCAGGATCCAGGCTCTGAGCTGGCTGACAGCATAGAGCCTGACACTGGGCTAGAACCCATGAACAGTGAGATCATGACCTGAGCCGAAGTCAGATGCTTAACTAAGTGGAAAAATAGGGAAACAATTTCACAAAGGCAAAGGTGACCAGCAAAGACAAGAAGGAGCAACGTAGCATCATTCAATTTTTGAGAGATTTATTTTGGTTTCTAAGTTCCAATTCATTTCAGTCCCAAGAACAATGGGTTCATGACATTAAGATTGCAATCAAGGTGACCTTACTGCAATTTAATTTAAAAGAGAACCAGTGAACTTTCATAGCTATATATGGGCCAGGTGTTTATTACCCAGACTTGCTTCATGCTGATCTAGTTTAGGTTCTTTCTGCCTATCTGAAAAAGAATAAATAAATAAATGAATGAATAAATAAAACTAAAATGTTTTGAAACTACTCTTAGTTTATGACATAAAAAGTAAGAGTCCTTTTCCTAAACTAAACACACATAAATAGTTATTACATTGGATTTCAATGAAAAGTGAGGCAATATTGTTCAATTGGCTGATAGAAAGGAACCCAAGTGTCTTGCTCAGTACGTGTCAAAGGCTCATTTCTGAAATCTTTGGCAGCCAAGCTTTCCTGCTGATTGAATGGCCCCCAAGAAAGTGAGCAACAGGGAGTAAGTTAAACACATTGCTCAGAAATCAACTGCTTTTTCAGTGCAGTCACTTTTACCAGCTCTGCTGTGAGCAGTAATTATTTAATTTATTCAGGGACTCTGAGCATTGCCATGGGGTGGAAGATTTTCTTTTATATTTGTATCGAATCTTTTGCCTATATTAAGAAATGTAGAAACCATTTGTGCAGGTAAGTCTCACATGGGGCATGCATTACCTTAAATATATTGCATCATGTATTATATATTCTTTCCCTACCATTTTCGCAGAAGCTCTCAGGAGTATCCTGCCTCAAGGTAAAGCCATGGCAAAATCCAGAGGTCCTAACTTCTTTTCCAATGCTAATTTTCTGTATGACCTTGGCAGAGACGCTACCATCTCATCTCACCAACCTTGACAAGAGGATAATTTAGGAGAAAATTTAGTCATTCTAAGGCCTTTAGGATGGAACAGAGAATTGAGAACCCAGTGGCTGCTCTTAGGGACATTGGCAAGAAGTGAAACTGGAAAAGTCGATTGGAATTCATGTCATGGAGTAAGTTTTGTCAAGAGGCCTATGCTACCTTTATTTTTGTTGTATCTCTTTCAACAGCACAGGCTGAGATTTATATACATATTATAAAATTAGGGAAATGAGGTATCTGCCACTAACATACAACAAAGGAAATTAACTTTTCTGAAGTAAACACAAAACTCATTGGAAAAGAGATATGAGGGCACCTGGGTGGCTTAGTTGGTTAAGCGTCCAACTTCAGCTCAAATCATGATCCTACAGTTTGTGGGTTCGAGCCCCACATCGGGCTCTGTGCTGATCGCTCAGAGCCTGGAAGCCTGCTTTGGATTCTGTGTCTCCCTCTGTCCCTCCTCCCTCACACTCTGTCTCTCTCCCTCTCTCAAAAATAAACTCTTGGGGCGCCTGGGTGGCTCAGTTGGTTAAATGTCCGACTTCAGCTCAGGTCATGATCTCACGGTTCTTGGGTTCGAGCCCCGCATCGGGCTCTGTGCTGACAGCTGGCTCAGAGCCTGGAGCCTGCTTCACATTCTGTGTCTCCCTCTCTCTCTGACCCTCCTCTGCTCACACTGTCTCTATCTCTCTCAAAAATAAATAAAAAACATTTAAAAAAATGAATAAACACTTAAAAATTTAAAAAAGGAAAAAAAAGGAAAAGAGATATGGAAAATCATCCTTGAAAATATTTTCAGATTCATTAAGACTAATTAGCCAATATATTTTTTTAATCTTTTTAAAAATGTTTATTTATTTTTGAAAAAGAGAGAAATAGAGTATGAGTTGGGGAGGGGCAGAGAGAGAGGGAGACACAGAATCCAAAGCAGATGCCCAGCTCTGACTGTCAGCACAGCACTCAAACCCACAAGCCGTGCAATTAAGACGAAGTCAGACACTTAACTGACTGAGCCATCTAGGTGCCCCTGATTAACCAATATATTTAAAGAAGAATGTGTTGACCCATGGTGGGTGATAATCCTGTGCATCACAGAAAAGGGAGTCGTGCAGGAGTACTGGATGGGCCTCTGACTTGGAAGCTCTGATCTGAGTTGCTCTTGTGGTACAAATCTGTTTTAGGAATCCAGCTAGGGGGAGCTAATGGAGGGAGCCACTATAATGTGAAGATTCAGTGAGGAAACAAAACTCAATCTAATAAGTCATTTTGAATCATCACTTTGTGGCTGGTACTAAGAAGTAAGCTGACAAGGAGATGTGAGACATTATAAAGATCATTTGACTAGCAAGGATGACTTGAATTAAGAAGATCTTGGCTGTGAGCCACCCAGTTCCCCTATCTACCTATGTAACTTTGAGCAAGTCACTTCACCTCTCTAATACTCCATTATCTGATGACTTGCCCCGTCTCATATTTATCACTCTAGGAAGTCCCATTTTGTACTTTATCCTTCTAGATTGCTGGACTGCTTTTGTGTGCACCATGTTTTTGTCTATGCTGCCTCCCCTGTATTCAGCTTAGAGTGCCACCTAGGTTCCATCCATCACCTGGATTCCTGGTGCCTTCCAGGGTTAAGCCTGCATTTGCCAATCTCTTGCTCACTGAACCTACCTACCCCTGACAGCTATCTCTACAACTATCAGCTTTGATCTCAGAAACCTGTAAGAGTTTCTGAGGTTCCAGAATGGCTTGCACAAGTGACTGCTAAATTTCTCAGTCTTTCATTAAGTAGCTGAAAGGATGTCATTTGAAGGAGAAAATACATGTAAATAGTATATTTTCAGAGGGCAGAAATAGTCTCAGTAGAAGAGAAATGATAGAAAGATATAGTTTGACATTCTTAATAATTAATATCATGTAAAAATGATTGAATTTCCTTATATGCAATAAACTCTCTATTACTAAAGGTATTCAGAGAATAAATGACTCCTAATCCCAGAAAGGGGATTTTTGCCTTACTAGGAAGCTCACATTAAATGGTCTTTAAGGTCTCTTTCAACACTTATATCCTAGGCTTTTATAATCAACTCAACAGATGAGTAGGTTAGAAAGTTTCAAAACACAGGACAGACAGAATGAAGCAAAAAAAGAGCATCAATGATGACACATGCAAGTAGATTATTAAGCATGAATTTGTTCATTCATTCATTCATTCATTTATTCACCTTTTATCAGATGCATATTATGCTACAGGCACAATGTTATATACTGAGGATTCAAGAGAAATAGAAGGTAGTCCCAGCTCCCAAAAGAGCATAGGCCAGTGATAAAAGCCACATATATATAAACAAATGTATATGATGTAATGTGCTCAATGCTATAAAGGAAGGGAAAATTAAGTGTAGCATAGAGGAGAGCAGAGAACAACTTTCTGTATACATTAATGATAGCCTCAGAGTTGGATATTAAAGCATGAGAGACTTTAGCAGGATAAAAAATAGGAGCTGATCATGTATTTTCCAAGAAAAATAATAGCTTTAGCACAGGCACTGAGAGGTAAAAGAGCAAAGTATGTTTGAGAAAAATAGGAGAAAAGAAGGTAAATGGGCGAAGGAAGGGAAAGGCAGGCACTCTGGCTAAAAGCGGGAAGGCAAGATTCTGCAGAAAGGCTTTAAACACCAAACTCAATGTAACTTTTAGATTATAAATTATGCAACTAGCACAGAGCAGACACTAAAGCATCATAGTTCCCTCCCTTTCTACTTCTTCATTTCCCATGCTTGGATATCTAGGTGGGTCAGAGGAGTGGCCAAAGACTTCCCATCACTGTCCAAGGTCTGGCCAAGACAGGTGCTTACTTGACCTCCACACAAGCGTTATTCATCCTGGCTCTCTAGTTATCAACAGTGCAGAACCCTGTGAGGAAGAGTATTATGTCAGAGGCTGGCATTCATCCTTAGTGAATTTGCTAAGGTCTCAGGGATAGCTATGAAGGTTTTTGTAAGGGGGTCCTAAATTCAGATGTGGCCATGCAGTCACTGTCAGTACATTAACCAATAGTATCTCTCACAAAGATGTGGATTCAAAGGACATTGTTGCTTTTGTGATTAATAAAATATAAATTCATTTGAAAACTTCACTGAATTAATTGTAACTTTTTGTTATTGTATAGTTCTTGAGTAAAAATACATGTGAAATTTTGAGGAAGTTGTAACATTTGAAATTTTCGACATTTGCAAGTTTCTCATCTTTGCAAAAATTGGCAACGGTGGTCCAACTAGGAGAGACTTAGTTCAGACTCTGATTTTTGTCACTCATCATTGAACTTTCCATATTGTATTGTAATTTACTATTAGTATGAGTGTCTCCTCCATTGTGGACTTCTCAGAGTCTGAAATGGTCAAAATCTTATTTCATCTATACATCTCTAGAATCTAAAACTAATACTGGGAAAGTGAAGTCAGTACATGCCTGCAGACCTCAGATGCTGTATACTGAATCTATCAGTCATGTGACCTTGGATACATTATATAAGCTCCCTGAACCTTGGTTTCCTTGGAATAAAAGAGAGCCAGCACTACATTAGGTTGAAGTGTTGTGAGAACACAGAGCAGTAATGTATATAACAAGATCTAGCACCAAGTCTGACAAATTCCAGATGCTCAAAAATGTTCATATTTCCCTTTCTCCTCTCCTTAGCATTTGATTAAGTGTACTTATGGTCTTTTAATCAAGCAAGTTACATTTTCATATTTGTGCTTTGGAATCATTATCAACAGAATAAGAATTAGAAGGTTGGGGTGGGGGGAGGAAGGGATTGGGGAAGTAGGGAAAGGAGAAGATAATGGCCACAGAAAGGCAAGTTACAGAGCTACTTCAGTAATATAGGTAAGAGATTGTGAAGCTTGGTCAAAGGCAGTGGAGGTAAAGATTAAGAAGTGGACGTAAAACCTTCCAAAAGTAATATTTTGTGGCAAGTGACCCTGAGAACAGTGCTTCGTGGTAGTGGATTATTTTTCCTATGATTTACATACAAGGAGCACATTGTGTCTGGAGCTGGGCAAAGAGGGGGGGCCCTTATGAAGAATTATGGAAGTTCTTTCTTGATAAATATGAAGAGAGCTCCTGGGAAAGAGTGCAGAAAATGCATAGTGGGAAGGGTGGAAAGATCATGAGGTTGTAGAAACAAAGGCAAATGAGTCCTGAAAAGGTTTAGGGATGCTGACATGCATGGCCTTGACAGTTTATACATATCTGATATACTTAGATATTAGAAAAAACAAAGAGCCTGCTCACTTTATAGTTCATCTTTGGAGAACTTTCCCTCCTATTGCCCATGCAAGGGAGGCTGCAGAAACTGCCCCTAATAGTGACCATCTGATTTGTGCAGAAGAAATATTTGTAAGCTGTTTGCAAAGCTCATCCCGGACTGGGTAACCTTTCACTCAGCCAAGGCCTTGATAGACCTCCTCTTGTTTTCTACTTCAGGTCTCTGTTTGAAAAGTGATTTTGAAAAGTAGCATGCAAACTGATCAATCAATCATGCAAACAAGGTAAAACTCCCACAGAGCACATGAGGAACAGAACAAAGATTATTTTTGTCTGTCTAGTTAGGATTTGCATATGCTGGAATATTTCTAACAGGTTTCTTGTGGCTCCTCTAAGGGAAAAAAAAATCATGAGTCTACATATAAGTAAAAGATTAGATAAGTTCAGGTGGAAAAAAGTAGTGAGATTCTTTACTTTCTCAAATTTCTATTGTAACAGTTATATGAAACAAAATGGTAGTGGAATGATGGTGTCTCTTGCTGATATCTTCAGGTAAATGAGAAAAAAATGGCCCCCGTTTGTCTTGATAGGAAAGAGAGTGTGAATTGCTTTTGCCCAGCCTTCAAAAATGTTTCACCAACGAGCATATTTGGTCTTGCCTTTATCCCTTCCCTACCCCTTCAGTTTCAAGGCTTTCATGTCAAGATCCTATTCTAATCTTTTTCCAAACAGGAAAAACTGGTGTATGAAATTAATCTTGCTGCTATAAATGTGTCTGGGCATGAGGATATGTGGGGAAGCTCAGCAATTTTTCTGGTCATGGAGAGCCTTTCTCTACCCAAGCAATTGGATTTCTGCCTCCATTTCATTGTCCAGCACTCTAATTTCCCACCAGGACTGGATAAGACTAGTGCTTCAGTCTAAATCCCAAATTGTTTTGCTGGAGTTCTCACACCAATCTCAAACGAATCCCATCTTCTAGAGAGGCAAAATCTCTCTGCACTTTCCTCAGTGAACTGGTCTCCCAGAATCTTTACTGCCTGCTTGAGTTTAGTCTTACCTGCTACTCAGATCCCATATCCATGCCACTTGCTTGCCACACTGGGTCCATGGGCCAAAAGTCTGCCTCAGTCACACTGGCCCCGCCTTGGCATTGTGCACTGGATACTAGGAGGTAACTGGGTTGTTCCCCTATCTCTTTCCCCCCTGTTCTTTGTCCCCCTACCACTCTCCACTGGCCAGCATCACCCAGTTTCTTTACCAAAAAATCATGAGTCCTACCATGGAGCAGTCACCCTTGACATACCCCTATCACCATAATTTCATACACTATATGATGTTTATGTGTCTGTCTCCCCAATTAGTCTCCAATTCTGAACACAGAGCCTTATTCGTTTCTGTGCTTTTAGGAAAACCTATGAGCTTAATACATAATTGTTAAGATGAGTTGAACTGAGAAACTTGATTAAAAATGCTTGGTGTACAAAGTAAATAACAACTAAGCTCTTGAAGGGTCACATCTAGGTTTGGGATATAGGCCCTGTCTATTATGGTTGGCTGCATCAGATGATCAGAGCTTTTTTTGTCTAATGTGGAGGGAACACTTTAGGATGCAGAGCTAGAGAGAGCCCTGTGGATTGCAGAAGATATAGCAGCTTTCTAAGGAGGTATAGTCACTGACCTGTCCAGATCTAAAACTTCTTAATTCACTCAAAGTTCCAAGGTGCTTGAGTGTCCAAGATACATTTTAGAATGGCATCCACTGGAGGTTTTGGAAAGTATCTCCCATCCCACCCCCCGGATAATGGAGGACTATTATATAATTTAAGGTTTTCTTAACACTTTTAACTTTGCTGTCTAAGGGCCAGAAGCTTGTTTAAACATTTGGTTTTACTTGGCAACCATCAAGTTATCTAGCCTCTATTCTGGTTGGCCAACATAGTTTCTGAAAGATTGAATATCAGAATTGGCAATGTCAGTGTTAAAATTCAACCATAACTTATCTGATATGATATAATAATACCCTCTCCAAAGGTCACTTGTTTGTGAACCTCTTGATATGCCCCCCAGCTTTATTGAATGGCTATGGGACAGATCTAGAAGGGTGACTTCTACATTTAATGTAGAGCTAGCTCAAGGTATTAATTGCCACTCTCTCTTTTGCATTATTTATTCAAGATGGATATATTAGATCATATTGAGAGAAAAATCTCCTCTTCTTAATTCCTAATGTAATTTTCTCTGAGCTACTTTGTATCTATTACTCAGCTATGGAGAAAAGACCATGACTTGGAAACAGATTTATGTCCATATTTGGACTATATCACTTACTAGCTGTGTGACTAGGGGTAGTCAATAAAACTTATTGAATTTTAGTTTTATTGTCTTTAAAATGGGGAAGCAAAGCAGGTACTTTGCAGGTTTCCAGTGATGGTTGAGTGACATAGTACATATACAGTTCCTAGCCCAGGCACAGGCATAGTAGTCATGTAGCAAATTGTAGCTGCCAGGGTGAAGATGATGATGATTATCTGTAAAACTGGGTACTTTAAATCTATTTCAAACAGTTGTTGAGAAAATAGCTTTGAACATTGTAAAATGCTACATAAATATAAGACGTTTAAATGGCTACATTATGTTCATAGAGAAGTCCTTAGATACTTCTAAGATACATCTATTACACTGCATAGTGGTCAACTTTTTACTTATCTGATTTCCGCCAATACACTGATAGCTTTTTGCATGGGGGATTGTGTAATATATGATCAGTAAATGTTTGATAAATAAAGAATAAAAGTTTTAATGATTTTCTTGAAATAACAGCAATAACAACTGTTACTATTAGTACTATTTGTTGAATTTGTCTAGTGACTCAAGAACTGTGCTAGACATTTTCACATATACTTAATTTTCATAAAAACCTTGAAATATGACCATTGTTATCCCTGTTTTACAGATAAAATAAGCACAGAGTTTGTGATCTTATAGTCACAACTAGTTAATTTCCCTCATAGCCTTTTTAGTTTTTTGTTTTTTTGTTTTTTTTTTTACTTTTGTCAAAAGTAAATTTCAGTCTATTCATTCTGTCAGTTCCCCAAAATTCGGAAATTGTGGGTTGGTTGTGAATGAATGAGAACTGTCTAACTCAACTGCCTATTTCTATAATTGAAATATTTTCTCAAGACATAAATGGAAAAAGAGACAGATTTCAAAAAGAGTATGATCATCCTATGACAGCAGTAGAAGGGCTACTAATAAAAACAATGGGCATTTTAAAAGCAATTACATGGCTTAGATCGAATATCGTTGTTTCCATCCCTAAGAGACATCTTTGCCTTTGTGCTGAAGATGCACTTGGGCCATAAGCAGGATACCGTTTGACAGGTACTTTGAAATGATAGGTGGAAAATTCATTTCAAAAAAAAAAAAAAAAAAGGAAAATTCATTCCCTAAAGAGGAAAGGGCAACATATTGAAGGGAAAAAAATATTATGTTGTTCTTTCCAAGGCCCTATTAGAAACAAAAGAGTGTAAAATAGCATTTTCAAGGTGGAAAAGCAATACACTTTCAAATAACTTTAGCAAGAGAAAACTGGAGCAAAAGAAAGGGTAGAATTATAACCTGATAGGACTTGCAGCAGGGCTGGGTAGAGTCTATTATTTGCTTAGAGGATTTTCTGGGTCCACCTCATGTTCAGTATTTGTGGAAGTTCATCCAAAGATATTTCATGAAGGGAATGGGTAGCATTTATATTCATTAAGCCAATGTCACAATATGATTTTTTGGCCATGATTTTGAGAAGATTTAAAATGATTAATGCATCTGCAAGTAGTTAGGGGTGGGGGGCTTTCTAAAACATCTTATCTTTAACTAATAAGACCTCCTGAAGATACAAAAGCTTATTAAAAGGCATACAGAAAATTTTGAGGCAGTTTATTAAAAACACATTTGCACAAATTTTCAAAATGTGCTGCTATTGTTTGTAAAAGCTGTGAAATGAAGCCTCTTTTGGAATGTGTATGGAAAGGGGAAACATAAAATCCCCTGTTTAATAAGGCAAGTGACACATGCTCCTCTGAGTATAGTGGAATGGTCACAGGCTTTAGAAGCAGTCTTACAATCAAATCTGGTAGTAGCTACATGACCTGAGGCAGATACTTCACTTTGCCCACACATAAGTTAGGGATAACAATATCTAATTCCTGCTTTTTTTCAAAGAGATTAAATGAAATCATGTGTACACAATGATGCTAAGCCTGGGGGTCTGGGAATGATAAATACTTAATAAAAAGTAGCTTAATCTAGGCAGCTAGCTGGCATAGTCTGGATAATGATCTGGGGTGGGGGGTAAGTTGTCTGGAAACCTATGGATGAGTGTGGTCTGCCATAAATCCGACCTCCTAACCTATCTCTCTTTCACTTCCCTCTTGGACATAAATGTAGGTCATTTTTTGCTTAACAACTATTTATTGGGCACATCCTTTGCTTTAGCTCCTGAGAATACACCTAGCAGTGATACATTGGGAATATTAAGTACTCTCATGAAGTTCTTGCATGGATTATTACACCAGCCTTCTGACTGATTTCCTTACCTTCAGTTTATTGCCATCAAATCTATTCTCCATATAGTATGCTAGTATGGAGTTACCAAAAAACACAAATTATATCATATTGATCCCTTTTCAAAAACACACCAATGATTTTTCTTCACCTATAGAATTAAATTTCCTATTTGTAGACATGACAGTCAAGGTCTTCATTAACTGTTCCCAGCTGAGCACTTCTGCTTCATCTCTAACCAGTTCTCATCTCACAATCCTCAGTGGGCAACCTGCCCTTCCCTGATCATGCCTGGCACTGTCAGTAATATTACCTCTAAATTGTTTACTCATTATCAGATGAGGCTAGGCTTTGCTGTCCCTTAATATAACATCCTTTGTTAATACTTCCATTATTAAATATATTTTGTTGTATCAATAGACATAGTGCTGAGAATGAGGAAGAAGATCCTGTTCCATCCACCCTTGACCCACTGGGGTATCCACATCTTAGCTTTTAATTTTAAGCTTCATGTTGACAGAAGTTCAGCAGAGAATGACTAGTATTGGGAATAGAAATATCTTCCTTAACCAAAATGTAGTTCAAGAAGAAAATTAAATCTGCACAGATAGAAAGTTACTGTTTCATCTGTTTCTTTGCTCCTTGACTTAAAACATGACCTAAGTTTCATCCCAAACTCATTTACCTGATATGATCTAAAATTAGGATGATATATGTTTCATTTCTAGTCAGGTCAGAAATATCTAAAGTTAATTTTATAATTATTTGTTTAAGTTGTTTCAAATACTAAACTGATGGAACATTTTAACTTACTGGAATATATGTGTTAATAGTGCTGGATTAAATGGTTTCCAAGGTCCCAGGCAACTTTCCAAGTTTCTCATGGTTGAACTCCCTGCTTTTGTTTTTCACATGTCCTGGCATTCCTCCCACTAGGACTATCTGCTCAGTTGTTCTCCCCGACACTGACTCACTCTTGGCTTCTGACTATGAAGAGACTCTTCATCTGGTTTCCTTGGAAAATAACTTCAGGGCTGGGAGATTGTATTTGTGAATGTGCATGCCTGCACACATGCGTGGGTCCAACAACAGCTGAGTTCTGACATATCACGAATAAGTTTATCTCCTTAGATGCCAAATCAGACATGACCCTGTTCTGGGTTTCTTTGGAATAATGACTTGAGTTAATTTTATTTTTATAGTTTAAGCAAGTCTGCTATTACTCATAAAACCAGCAGCCCTGTGGGACAAAGGCACTGTGGTAAGATAAGAATGATGCCAGATTCTGGGGACCACCCCCATTTTAGGCAGCAACCAAGCATGCATCTTCTGAGACAGGCATCATGTGTTCACAAAAAGAGCCACTTGGTCCTGAAAATAGTCTTAAATTCCTCAAATATTCAGGTCTTCAGTTCTTATTGTCTGGGAACTGCCTGCAGAGAAGATGGTTGTGAGGGTGGGAGTAGGGGGAGGGGTGGTGGGGGTGGGAGTGGAGCAAACCTGACAGGATAGGACTTCGGGGGTCAGCCAAGGTAGACTGAAGAGGTAATACAAGGAGAATCAAAGTCATCAGAATTATTATTGAGAAGAAATAAATTACTAGTGAGACATTATAGGCTGGGGGGAAAGCATCAGCTTTCAAGTCAGAGAGAGATGATCTCTTTTGAAACCTGGTTCCACCACTTTCTACTTGTATGGTTTTGTGCAAAGTACAAAATTTCTTCTAGCCCAAGTTTCCTCCTCAGCAAAAAAGAATTAACACCAAAATCAATTCATAGGCATAAGAGAATCTAAAAAAGTAAATTGGGTGAATACATTATATCTATACCTATATCTTCTATATCTATGTTTACTATATCTCTATCCAGTCTATCTATATATTTATGCAGAAGAAGCCATGGAGTAAACTAGATTAACTAAAAATTATGGCTTTTGTTATCATTAGTTATAATACTAGTAGGATGAGAAGTAAGAGTTGGAGAAGAAAGTGAAAGAAAACATCAAGAGCATACATGGCCAAGTCAGTTGCCAAGAGAGTCAAGACTAGGAAAGGGCAAGAAGAGGCTCACTGAATGGTGAGTATATGTATAAAGAGGCTTCTTTTGTGTGTTTTCTGGCTCTTGTTTGGCAGAGGTGCATGAACTTAATGGAAAACCATCCAGCTCTTGATTTCTCTCAAAGGAGCATCGTCCTGCTTTTTGAGCTGCCTTGCCAGCTGTGTCTTTCTAGTCAATCAGTTTTGCTAAATCAGTGGTTATATAGCATGATGTAAGAGAATTTGATACTGACGCTCATACTAACTGGGTCAAGCTCATCACCCAAGCCTCTATTACAGCTCACCTCTATTCAAAGTTTCCTGAAACAATTCCTGTCTTCTTTGCTGAATTGGGCCTCCTCAGATAATAATACCCACAGGATCCATGCTAGAAATTTCTTTTCTCTAAGGAATTCTACATTAGGCGTCAGGACACCAGTTCTCCATGGACTGGGGAGGAAGAGGGAGAGAACAATCCTTCAAATAAGTTTGTTCCCCCACTTCCTATTCTACCTACCTGGCTCCTGCTTCCTCCCTTTCCTTTCCAGCAAAAGTCTGATATATAAATGTTCTCTATAAAATTTCTATAAAAATCTCTATAAAAATTTCACCCATTGATCCTAGTTCTCCTTTGGGGGTTATTATTTTTCTAATTATTTCTATTCTTTCCAGAATTATTGGAAATGTACCATCCTCATCATCTCTGCTGGACTTTCTGTCAAGGACATGCTTACAGTGTGGGAATGGAAGTCAAAGTCCTAAAGCCTACACCTTGGGGAAGGGTGGAGCAGAACCTTCATTTTTTCATTCTAGACCTTCTAGACATTTCTATTAATGCAGAAAAAGGATATGTATAAAGGAAGTGTCAGGGAAGGGGGTTGTGTTTGGGAAAGTTCAAAGCCTTAATTGCAGAGATAAAAAATACATGTGAATGTACCCCAATGTTCATAGCAGCACTCTCCACAATAGCTAAAACACGGAAAGAGCCTAAGTGTCCATCAACAGATGAATGGATCAAGAAGATGTGGTTTATCTATACCATGGAATACTACATGGCAATGAGAAACAATGAAATCTGGCCATGTGTAGCAACAAGGATGGACCTTGAGGGTGTTATGCTGAGCGAAATAAGTCAGGCAGAGAAGGACAAATATCATATGTTTGCACGTATAGGAGGATTAGGAGGAACTTGACGGAGGAACAAGGGGGAGAAGAAGGGGGGAAATGGTGGGGGAAAGGGAGAGAGGCAAACCATGAGGGACTCTTGAATGCTGACAAAAACTGAGGACTGATGGATGTGGGGGGGAGGGGGGATGGGCATGGAGGAGGACACTTGTGGGGATGAGCACTGAGTGTTATGTGGAAACTAATCTGACAATAAACTATTTGTAAAAAAAAAACAAAAAACAAAACAAAAAAAAAAACATGTGCAGATGGGACGCCTGGGTGGCTCAGTCGGTTAAGTGTCTGACTTTGGCTCAGGTCATGATCTCACAGTTCATGGGTTCCAGCCCCGCATTGTGCTCTGAGCCTGGACAGATAGCTCAGAGCCTGGAATCTGTTTTGGACTTTTGGATTCTGTATCTCTCTCTCTCTCTCTCTCTCAGAAATAAATAAAACATTAAAAAATAAAAATAAATATGTGTGAAGAAAAGAACAGTTAAGAAAAGTAGGCAATAGGAGAAGTAATAATAATAACAATGATAGTAATTTTAATAGATCTTTTGTTCCTAAGGTCCTTCCCTTTCACAGAGACATCCCAGTGGTAAGAGGTTTCCTAAAGCTCAGAAACAGTTGCTAGAATTCAATGCATTTACTCTTGTCTCCCTTAAGAGAGCAAGGCCTAAGATACAGGAACAGAAAAGCTGATTTTCAACTCTAGAACTTTATCTTTCTTCCCCAAACATGCAGGTGTCTCTCTGTCCAGTGGTTCTCAATCATTCCTTGACTACTTGTCTCAACCCAGGTTCTAAAATAATTCTGAATACTTCTCTGAACTGTGCCTGTTTTTCTCCTTCTTTTGGCTAATGCCCAAAATTACTTCCTAAATCTTCCTTCTCATTCCCCATGTATAAGTCTGAAATGTCCTCCTCATTCTGCCACATTAACTTTCTTTTTATAGTAGCTTTGCTTTATAGCTAAATCAGAGCAAGGATTGGGAGAGAACTCGGAATCTTTCCCGATGTGAAAGTGCAAGGACTTAGAGGTTTGTGGCATAGATGTGTCATAACATCATCAGAACAATGAATACAACAGTGCAGGGATTTTCCATTTCTAAGAAACTTTCTCAGGGTGCCTGGGTGGCTCAGTCAACTGAGTATGTCAGGCTCTCGATTTCCACTCATGTCATGATCCCATAGTGTGTAGGATCGAGCCTTGTGCCAACTCTATGCTGATAGCACAGCAGAACCTGCTTGGGATTCATTCTCTCTCTCTTTCTCTCTCTCTCTCTCTCAAAATAAATAGTGTTACAAAAGATAGTTTCCCAATACTTTATTTATATTTTTACATTGTATTAATATTATCCAATAGATAATGTGCAACATAAAATATGATTTGTGAAAGAAGCATTAAAGCACTTTTAGGGCTATCCTATTACAATTAACTTTGTTTTTTAGACAAGGAATCTAAGCCCATAAGATTATACCACTTAGGACAAGCTAGAATTGGGGTTTATGCCAGGGTCTCTTGACTCCCAGTCCAATACCCTTATAAACAGAAATCTTACCTCAACCCCTACCCCACTTTTCTATGGAGACTGACCCTAGAAGCAGGGGAAAGATAGAGTGTTTGCACTGCACATGACTAAGGCTTGAGATCAGAAAAAGTAGTATACCCAGTTTCTACAGAGTTGAAGTGCTTTCCAGAGTCTAGGAGGAACAAGACAGTTAAGTGAGAATCAATAACAACTAAATATAGATGGATGGAGGTTGTTTAATGGACACAGGGAACAATGAATAAAAGGAACAGCCTTATTTACGAAGGAAAATTTTTATGCTGTCTTCTTCTGTGTCCTTGAAAGAGGAAATAGGGAACTTCTAAGGAGTCACTGTGGCAATAAATTAAAGCCACGTGGGGAAGCAAGAAGAAATGAATTTTCAGGAGGCTATTCAATCAAAGCCCTAGTTCTATGGAGAGATAAGAGGCATAGGAAAAATAGAGTTGATCTGGCTTATGGTTTATATCCCAAAATCATGATGCTCAAGAGCACAGAAGAACCAGCCCAGACAGGGTCAGTAATCCAGTACTTCTCTCTGAGTAATTATGCCCAGAAGGAAGAAAAAAAAAAAAAAAGATGTGATAAAGCATCAGGAAACGAAAGCACTACGAGTCATTAGCTGTTTGAGACAGTCATTTTGCCTCTCTGAGTCTATGGTACCATTAGAAAAGCTGTAGGATGGGAGTTCCAGAAGTGATGAGTGCCCATATCTGAATAGCACTCACAGCTCAACCCTGTGGCATGCTCCCAAGTGTCTGTGCAGGAGATTTGGAGCCACGGGACCTGGAATCACATTCTGTATCTGTCACTAGATGTGAGTGATGTAACTGTCCTTATCTATGAAATGTGGAGTTTAGCGAGAATCAAATAAGAGAAAAAATGTGAAAGTGTGTTATACATTATAAAGTATAAAATGTAAATGCTTATTATTAGTATACTCTCATAATAACTGTTATTGTCTTTTACATTATCTTGGGACAACATTATCCAGAAAAGAAGGTCTTGACAGTGTATGAAGGAAGATTCTGTTTCACAAAGTTCTTGAATCTCCTGAAATTTTACCTAAAATTTTGAGTTTAAATATCAGCATTTTGAAGAAGTCTGTGATAAAAAAAAAAAATTAGGTATTTGACTGATCAGAGATTTGCAGTTCTGACCCAAACACCTAAAGGATGTGATAACAGTATAAAGATTTACTATGGTAGTGGAATTGGGGCACATGGGCTTGGGAGAGTATGTAAAATGATAATTACTAGTGAAAAAAAGATCATGCGATATTTGAAAAAGTCACTCCTAACTCTCAAAATATGTCTCTTCCCTGGTGTCACAGTGCTTCTAGTTCTCATCTCTTGGAAATCACTGAAAAGGTATGTGGATCTTGGTTCATCTTTGATTAGTTTCAGTCCATTGAATTATGGCTGTCATTCCTCTCTGTATACTGAATGTGCTTTTGCTAGGTTGCCAGAGACCTCTTAATTGCCAAGTTACCAATTATATGGGACACTTTTTTCAGTTCTTAGAAAAACTCTAGAATTGGACACTTTTTGTTATTTCTCTGTCAATATTTTTTATTGTTGTATTTCATGACAATAAGCTCTTGTGGCTTTTCTCCTATGCCTCTGTCACTTCATCATTGCTTTCTTTTGTAAATCCTCTTATTCTGTCTTCTCCTCAAATGTGGATGTTCCTTGTTTTTGTTCTTGACTTAACTGTTCTTTTTACTCTATCCTTGTCCTTAAATTTTATCATCGTTCATCATTTCACATGCCATTTACATGTAGTTTATTCTAGAATATATTTTCTTCTAACTAATCTTCTCTTGAGCTTCAGGCCCATGTATCAAAATTTCTGTCAGATGATAACATTAATGTGTCTATTGCACCTTACCTTCAACATGTCCAAAACACAACTCATAACTGTATCTCAGATCTGTTCTTCCTCTTTCAGTGTTCTCTGTCTGATTTTTTCCACCACTGTCCACCCAGTTAAAGTAAAGAAAAAAATGTACCTTTAACTTCTCTTTTGAATTCACATCTGAATTACCAAGTCTGCCAAATTTATCTTCTAAGTATTTTTTAATCTACCTCATCCTATTTAATCATACTGCCATTAGACCAGGTCTCTTATTATCTTTCTTCTAGATGTTGAAACATTCTCCACACTGGTTTCACTGCCAGTGAAACCATGTCCTCCTCACATCTATTTCCTATATAATCTCTCTAAAACATAAATCTGAGTATGACACTTCCCTACTTAAAATAGATCAATGGTTTCTAACTCTATATGTAATAAAGACTACATATCCTTAACAAAGTCTACACATCCCTCCAAGATTTCATTCTTTTGCAGTAAACTGTATACAGTAAGCTCAATATACTATACCATCTCTTAACTAGTAGCTTTGTTCAAGTTCTATTTGAAATGGCATCTACATGCCCACCTGATACTGTTTTCCACCCTGTGCTCCTGCCTACCTTGCTTTCCTACCATGGCCTTTCACTCACTTTGTTTATAGTTGTAGACTCATTGCTGAGCATCATGATTAGCTCTGTAGTTGTCTTTTTTTTTTTTTTTTAACTACTGTAAGAAGTACCTAAGTTTACCCTCTTAACAGCTTATAAGTGCATAGTAGTTTTTTTAACTATGTACACTTTATTGTACAATAGATCTCTGTATCTTTTTAATCTTGCATGACTCAAACTCTCTACCCATTGTTTTCCCACCCCTTTCCCCCAGGCCCCAACCACCATTTTGCTTTCTTTTTCTCTAAGTTTGATTACTTTAGAGACCTCATATAAGAAGTATGATGCAGCATTCATCCTTTTATATTTGACTTGTTTTACTTAGCATAATGTCCTCAAGGCACATCCATTTGTAGCATATGTCAGGATTTCCTTCTTATTTTAAGTTGAATAATATTCCATTGTGTGTATATACCACATTTTCTTTATCCGTTCATCCACTGATAGACATTTAGGCTGCTTACATATCTTGGCTATTGTGATGTCTGCTACACTAAACCTGGATATGCAAATTAATCTTCAAGATCCTGTTTTAATTTATTTTGGATATATACCAAAGGAAAATTGTTGGATCATATGGTAGTCTATTTTTAATTTTTTGAGGAAAATCCATACTGCTTTTTATAGCAGCTGCATGATTTTACAATCCCATCAACAGTGTGCAAGGCTTCCAATTATCTCCACATTCTTAGCAACACTTGTTATCATCTGTGTGTGTGTGTGTGTGTGTGTGTGTGTGTGTGTGTGTATTTGCTAGTGGTCATGTAATATATGTGAGGTGATATCTCTTGGTGGTTTTGCTTTTCATTTCTCTCATGATTAGTGATGTTGAGCTTTTCATATGCTTGCTGGCCATTTTTATGTCTTCTTTTGACAAGTGTTGAATAAAAAAGTCCTTTGCCCCATTTTTTAATTGAGTTATTTATTTTTCATTTTATTTTGTTATTGACTTGTAGGAGTTCTTTATATATTCTGGATATTAATCCCTTTATGATACATTTTTTCCAATTTTTTTATATTCTACAGGTTGCCTTTTCACTGTGTTCATTGTTTCTTTTCCTATGTGGAGAAGTAGGATGTAGTTGATGTAGCCTCATTTTGTCTATTTTTGTTTTTTTGGCTTGTACTTTTGGTGTCATTCCAAGAAATAATTGCCAATCCCAAAGTCATAAGGCTTTTTCCCTATGTGTTCTTCCAGGACTTTCGTAATTGCATTCCTTATGTTTAGATCTTTCATCTATCTTAAGTTAATTTTTGCATATGGTCTAAGAGTCCATCTTCATTCTTTGGCATGCGGATATCTAGCTTTCCCAGCATCATTTGCTGCTGAAACTGTCCTTTCCCCATTGTGTGGACTTGACATCCTTGTGAAGGCATATTTGACGGTATACCTGAGGGTTTATGTCTGGGCTCTCTATTCTGTTCCTTTGGTCTATGATCTGTTTTTATGCCAGTACCATTCTATTTTGATTACTCTGGCTTTATTATGTGTTTTGAAATCAGGAACTGTGAGGCCTCCAGCTCTGTTGTTCTTTCTCAATATTGTTTGGGCTGTTTAGAGTCGTTCTTTCTTTTTTTTTTTAATGTTTTATTTATTTCTAGGAGAGAGAGAGAGAGACAGCGTGAACGGGGGAGGGTTAGAGAGAGAGGGAGACACAGACTCCGAAATAGGCTCCAGGCTCTGAGCTGGCAGTCAGCACAGAGCCCGACACGGGGCTCGAACCCACGAACCACGAGATCATGACCTAAGCGAAAGTCGGACGTTTAACCATCTAAGCCACCCAGGCACCCCTGTTTAGAGTCTTTCGAGATCCCAAATGGGCATATAGTTTCCTTTTTTAACTTTAAAATTTTGATTCCAGTATAGTTAACATGCAGTTCTATTTGTTTCACGTGTACAATACAGTGCTTCAGCAATCCCATGCATCGCTCAGTGCATATCACCACAGGTGCACTCCTTAATCCCCATCACATATGTAACCCATCCCCTTCCCCACCTCCCCTCTGGTAAACATCAGTTTGTTCTCTACAGTTAAGAGTCTACTTCTTGTTTTGTCTGTCTGTCTGGTTCTCTCTTTTTTCCCATTGCTCACTTGTTTTGTGAGCGATATATACATATATATATATATATATATATATATATACTTATGAGATAAGCAATATATATATATATATCATAAGTAAGTTAAATATTATGGTATTTATTTTTATCAGACTGACTTATTTCACTTAGCATTATACTTTCTAGCTCCATCCATGTCATTGCAAATGGCAAGATTACAGCCATTTTTATGACTGAATCATATTCCACTGTGTATATGTATATATTATATTATATATATTACTGTATCATAGGGTAGTTCTATTTATCACTTTTTGAGGAAGCTCTCTACTATTTTCTACAGTGGCTGCACCAGTTTTCATGCTCACCAACAGTGGGCATATAGTTTTATAATTCATTTAGAATGATGAATGAATGACTTTTTTGATTCCATCTATATTGTTATATTGCAGTTGAACATCTCATATACATTTTATATTTTAGCAACAGATTTTCTTAAAGACAACTCTGACTTACACTATGTTCCATCTACACAAATGTAGTTGTAAATTAATAATCTACTTAATCCATTGACTTTTAATATTGCTATATCCCTTTGGTGGATAGCATTTCCTGGAAGAATTAAGGTACCACTGTACTCTTCCCTTTGTTGTCACTAGAATGAATATTCACTCATTGTATCTTTTCACCACTTATTTTTTAATGTGTATTTATTTTTTGCGAGAGAGACAGAGTGGGGGAGAGGCAGAGAGAGAGGGAGACATAGAATCCAAAGCAGGCTCCAGGCTCTGAGCTGTCAGCACAGACCCTGATGCAGGGCTCAAACTCATGAACCATGAGATCAGGACCTGAGCCAAAGTCGGATGTTTAACTGACTGAGCCACCCAGGCACCATCCCCCCGCAGTCATTGGTTATAATAACATGGGATTTTGCACCTCTCCCACCTCTATCCCCTCCATCCTGTATCCCTTTTCCAACTGGGAACACAGGAAAATTTCAGGAAGCTTATCAAAATTGAATTTACCAAGTCTACTCAGCCCTTTGGGAAGGCAGGAGGGAGAGCAAATCCTCAATAGAAAGTATGAAAAATTACTTAATTAAATAGGGTTCTAAAGTTAGATTTAACTTTATACCTAAAATTTCAAATGAATTTCCTTGGTGAGGAAGGGTAATGGCCTCTTAAATGCCATTTTGATTTTATTTTTTAAAGACCTGGCATGAAACGTCATTGCATTTTGAATAAAATTGAGGAATTAATTTCTTATTTGTTTGGTCAGCTGTTTTTTACTTCAGTAAACTCATACATTCCAAAAAAATTAGTTATGCTTTATTCGGGTCTAGGCATGGGACATTAAAATTTTGGACATTGGCAAAATAGAACACAACCAGGATAGTAAAATATCTTAAAACCTTTTTGATCTGTCAAAAGTTCAAATTCTAACAATGTCACTTTTAAACTATATAACCTTGGACAAATCACTTCAACCTTTCTGTCTTGCAAATTCCTTGCTTATATATTATACTAATATGTAAGGTATTTTGAATATTTTGTTAGAATATAGTTCAGCAAGGAAGTATAATGAATTCCCATCAATGTGTGGCAGGATTTGAGGGCCAAGTTTAGGAAAAGGAGTGAGCAAAAAGTTAACATGAGAAGCAGGACTAATAAGAAGTATAACTGGTCCAGTGTGCTTCCAGATCCAGTGGAGAATGAAAAGGAAATAAAGGTTCAACAGAGATAGTAGAGATGAGAATGAAGATGATAGGTCTGTCGGATATATTTAATGTAGACCCCTGTTGTCTAAGGCACTATGCTTGAAATGAGCTTGGGGCGGGGGATGGGGACAGGAATCCGGTGATGTGGAGAGGAGGAGAATGGGGCCCTGAGAAGAATCTACCCACAGAAATTAAGCAGTGAACAGGGCCAAGGAAGAAAGCTGGGGAAATATAAGGCAGCACCCTTTCCACCTTGTTTCAGTGACTTTGACCAGCGTAAAAAAATCCTGAATACATAGGAGCTGCAGAGATGGCCAGATATCTCTTCTGAAATCTTCTAGGACATCTGCTGTCTTAGAGTTTTATCAGAGACTGTCCGCTTTTGCCTTCTGGCATCAAGGAGTCACACCTGCCCTCATATTGTGTATATGGGACAGAGATGCAACTCTAAGAAGGGACAGGGCAGCAGGCAGAGAGATAAATGTTCATGACAAAAAAATACAGGGAAAGGACCAAGGCAAAGACTAATTACCTGACTAGAACACTGTATGAGGGAGTGTTTAGCAGAGCTTCTGAAGGCCAGAGGGCACAGTCATGGTTAAATGTTAACCAAGGAGGACAGGACTAGTTAGTCTAGAGATAAGTTTTAGGGGAGACTTAAGAATTCTAAAAGCCTGTTAAGGTGCCAGGAGACCAGGTGTCAACAGAACTAGAATATAGGAAGTAGATTCTGATTTCTTATGGGACAATAATGGGATCTGTGCAGCAATAAAGAAGGCTGTCTCGACAGGTGGCATGAGCTTCCTGTCACTAAAAATATAGGCACAGAATCTATACAGGGGTATTCTGTATTTAGAGTAAAGCCAAATAAAGTGCTTTTTGATGCCCCTTTCAGTGATCCTGAGGCTTTTTAGCAGCTGGAGAGATGCTTCCCACCACCCCTCTATTTTCATAGGTTCTTTTAGTTTGTGATCTTCAGATAGTTTATGTGGAGAAGAAAGGCAGAGAGACAAAAGTATAATACAGTGTTGTGATTAAAAGTTAGATGTTCAAAGTTAAAAAAACTATGGTTCATCTCTGGATTCTGTTGGTATTGGCTCTTGTAAGTTGTATAACTTCTCTGTGAATCCATTTCCTCATCTGTGAAATGGGTATAACAATAGCACCTTTAGTAGTTGTGAGAATTAAATGACTCACTAGAGGTTTAGCATAGATCCTAGCATATATTAAGTACTTAATAAATGTAGTGATGATGATAATAACCATGATAAAGTGAAGAAGGATGCAGAGGTAGAAGATAAACATACTGTTAATGACATTGAGAGTGATACACTGGCTTTCTTTCATATGCACTTAAGCAAAGTTATTTTTTACAAACCTATACCAAGTACATTGTACAAGTTGGTGTGCAAGCATATCTTTGGTGTGCAAGTGCCTCTTTGACTAGTTGTTTGGATTCCACCTCAGAAACAGGGTGACAGGCCCAATCTCTTATGATGGTGAAAAGCAAGCAGCTCAAGCCAAAGGCCTAGAAGTAGATTAATACCTTGGTATAGTACATGAAACTTAAAAGAAATGTTAAGATAACTAGAAAGAAAAGCAGAGAGACTACTTTCCCAACTGAGTTTTTGGAGGAAAAAAAAGGCGAAGAAAACATTTTGAAGACATCTCTATTGAGGTACAATTATTATACAATAAATTGCACATATTTAAAGTGAGAAATTTGACAGGATATTTGGACATAGTGTACATCCATGGAACCATGATCACAACTGAGACAGGGAATTTTTTCCTCTCTCCACACCACTCCTCTCTGCCATCCCCAGCTCAGTCACTTCAGTACCCAAGCAACCACCATTTGGAGTGATGCAGAGAAATAAAATAGAACAAGGACATTTGAAGAACCCTTGAAATAGGTTATCAGGGAAAGTCAAAGAGAACAATTCAGTGGTAGAAACCCTTCTGCTGGGGGATAAAATGCAAATGAAAGGTGAAGAAAGGGAGACTGCAGTGTGGACCCCTGAGAGGATAGAATTTCTACAAGGAGGGATTTTGCAGGTAGGACATTGCAAATGAAAGGTAGTATGTTACACCTGTGAGGAAGACAAGGCGATCTAAGACTTGAAGCCCAGAGGAGGAACTGACCCAGAATGCTTGAGAAACTTTACACTGAGCAATCATGAAGGCTACTAGGGGTCCTGTAAGTGGAAAAGGATGCTGAGGAGTAAGGACAGAATCAGAAAGCTGTCTTCAAGCAGCAGCAGGAGAGAGTTTGAGGATTCAAATCCAACAGGGACAAAAAGGAACACGTATCAACCCGGGAAATAGCAGTTCTCTGAGTGTTGAACTTCATATAGGAATTCTGAGAAGAAGGACCTTTCGTGGCTGGAGCCCAGGTAAACCCTTGAACAGAGGATGAACTTTAGGTAAGGAACAGAACAAAAGCATGTTATTGTGGGAAGACCAGTAGGTTTAGAGTCACCTGTGGGGCGGGGGGGAGTGAGAGGGGATGGGCACGGAGGGGGGCACTTGTGGGGATGAGCACTGGGTGTTATATGGAAACCAACTTGACAATAAAATATCTGTAAAAAAAAAATTAAGAATAGAACTACCATATGATCTAGCTATTCCAATAGTGGGTATTTATTGAAAGAATACAAAACACTAATTTGAAAAGAAAAAAAAAAAGAGTCACCCACTCTGGGTGGTGCCATCACCTTCCCAAATTATCATTTTTGCATCTCTCAGTCTCGCTTTTTCAATGAGTGAAACAAGGCTGTTGTGAATATCAAATAAGAGAATCTTTGTGAAAAGTTGTGAACTCTAGAGCTTTAGTTCTGTGTATAGTAATTATAATCATTAGGACGGTTGGCTAATGCTCAAATGCCCTTTCATTCATTCATTCAGTTGATATTTAAGTGCCCATGATATGCCAGCATTGAGAATACTAAACTAAGAAAAAACTTAGTTGCTGTTATAATGTAGCTTTCCTTCATTATGGATTAAACAAGCATCTTGTGGTAAGTGATAACGATTGGAGAAGTGCAGCAGTGTGGTGGGCGTAGCTAAAAAAAAGCCCAGCCTAGTCTATTAGGGAAGGAGACATTGATTTAGAGGATGTTTTATAAGTAGAGAGTTCTTCCTTCTATTAACTTGTGGAATCTTCTTTGTATCTTTGGTTTTTTATTATTTTGTTTTGTTTTGTTTTGTTTTGTTTTGTTTTGTTTTGTGGCACCTGGGTGGCTCAGTTGGTTGAGTGTCCAACTTTGGCTCAGGTCATAATCTCATGGCTCGTGAGTTTGAGCCTTGTGTCGGGCTACATGCTGACAGCTCAGAGCTTGGAGCCTGCTTTGGACTCTCTGTGTCCCCCTCTTCCCGCCCCTCCCTGGTCTCACTCTGGGTGTGTGTGTGTGTGTGTGAAAAATAAATATTTAAAAATTTTAAAAAAGAAAGAAAACTTTTGTTTTATGTTTATTTATTTTTGAGAGAGAGAGTATGGGTGGGGGAGGGGCAGAGAGAGAGAGGGAGACACAGAATCCGAAACAGGCTCCAGGCTCCAAGCTGTAGGCACAGAGCCCAACTTGTGACTCAAACCCGCCAACTGTGAGACCGTGACCTAAGCCAAAGTCTGATGCTTAACCAACTGAGCCACCCAGATGCCCCTGCATCTCAGTTTTTTTTTTTTTTGGGGGGGGGGGTTTGGTTGTTGTTTTTTGTTTTTAATTTATTTTTTAAATTTACTTCCATTTAGTTAGCATATAGTGCAGTGATGATTTCAGGAGTAGATTCCTTAATGCCCCTTACCCATTTAGCCCACCCTCCTCCCATAATCCCTCCAGTAACCCTCTGTTTGTTCTCTATATTTAAGTTTCATGTTTTGTTCCCCTCCCTGTTTTTATATTATTTTTGCTTCCCTTCCCTTATGTTCATCTGTTCTATCTCTTAAAGTCCTCATATGAGTGAAGTCATACAATATTTGTCTTTCTCTGAGTGGCTAATTTTGCTTAGGATAATACCCTCTAGTTCCATCCACATAGTTGCAAATGGCAAGATTCCATTCTTTGTGATTGCTGAGCAATACTCCATTATATATATATGATGATATATATGATATATATAATTATTATATGATATATAATTATAATATTAGATTATATATTAAATGATATAATATATATATTAGATGAATAATATATATTATATATAATATATATCTAATATATATTAGATATATGCCACATCTGGCTATTATCAATAGTGTTGTTATAAACATTGGGGTGCATGTGCCCCTTTGAAACAGCACCTGTATCTCTTGGATAAATACTTAGTGCAATTGCTGGGTCATAGGGTAGTTCTATTTTTAGTTTTTAGGAACCTCCATACTGTTTTCCAGAGTGGCTGCACCAGTTTGCAGTCCCATCAGCAGTGCAGAAGAGATCCACTTTCTCTACATCATCACCAACATCTGTTGTTGCCGGAGTTGTTAATGTTAGCCATTCTGACAGATGTGAGGTGGTATCTCATTGCGGTTTTGATTCGTATTTCCCTGATGATGAGTAATGTTGAGCATTTTTTCATGTGTTGGTTGGCCATCTGGATGTCTTCTTTGGAGAAGTGGCTATGCATGTCTTTTGCCCATTTCTTCACTTGTTTGTTGAGTGTTGAGTCTGATAAGTTCTTTAAGGATTTTGGATACTAACCCTTCATCTAATATGTCGTTTGCAAATATCTTCCCCCATTCCATTGGTTGCCTTTTAGTTTTGCTGACTGTTTCCTTCATTGTGCAGAAGCTTTTTATTTTGATGAGGTCCCAATAGTTTATTTTTGCTTTTGTTTCCCTTGCATCTGGAGATGTGTTGAGTTAGAAGTTGCTGCAGCCAAGGTCAAAGAGATTTTTGCTTGCTTTCTCCTCGAGGATTTTGATGGCTTCCTGTCTTACATTTAAGTCTTTTATCCATTTTGAGTTGTTTTTTGTGTATGGTTTAAGAAAGTGGTCCAGGTTCATTTCTCTGCATTGTGCTGTCCAGTTTTCCCAGCACCACTTGCTGAAGAGACTGTCTTTATTCTATTGTATATTCTTTCCTGCTCTGTCAAAGATAAACTGGCCATATGTTTGTGGGTCCATTTCTGGGTTCTCTATTCTGTTCCATTGATCTGAGTGTTTTTGTGCCAGTACCATACTCTCTTGATGATTACAGCTTTGTAATACAGCTTGAAGTCCTGGACTGTGATGCCTCCAGCTTTGGTTTTCTTTTTCAAGATTGCTTTGGCTATTCCAGGCCTTTTCTGGTTCCATACAAATTTTAGGATTGTTTGTTCTAGCTCTGTGAAGAATGCTAGTGTTATTTTGATAGGGATTGCGTTGAATATGTTGATTGCTTTGGGTAGTATTGACATTTTAACAACATTTTTCCTTGATATCCAGGAGCATGAAATATTTTTTTTCCATTTTTTGTGTCTTTTTCAATTTCTTTCATAAGCTTTCTATAGTTTTCAGTGTATAGATTTTTCACCTCTTTGGTTAGATTTATTCCCAGGTATTTTATGGGTTTTGGTGCAATTATAAATTGGATCAATTCCTTGATTTCTCTTTCTGTGACTTCATTATTGGTGTATAGAAATGCAACCAATTTCTGTGCATTGATTTTATATCCTACAACTTTGCTGAATTCATGGATCAATTCTACAAGTCCTTAGGTGGAATCTTTTGGGTTTTCCATATAGAGTATCATGTCATCTGTGAAGAGTACAACTTTGACCTCCTCCTGGCTGATTTGGATGTCTTTTATTTCTTTGTGTTGTCTGATTGCTAGGCTGACTTCAAATACTATGTTGAATAACAGTGGTGAGAGTAGACATCCCTATCTTGTTCCTGACCTTAAGGGGAAAGCTCTGTTTTGTTTTTTATTTTTGTTTGTTTGTTTGTTTTCCCCATTGAGGATGATAGCATTTGGTCTTTCATATATGGCTTTTATGATCTCAAGGTATGATCCTTCTATCCTGACTTTCTTGAGGGTTTTATTAAGAAAGAATGTTGTATTTTGTCAAATGCTTTCTTTGCATCTGTTGAGAGGATCATGTGGTTCTTGTCCTTTTTTTAATTGATGTGATGAATCACATTGATTGTTTTGTGGATATTGAACCAGCCCTACATCCCAACGATAAATATCCCTTGGTCGTGGTGAACATTTTTTTTTTTTTTTATTGTATTGTTGGATCCAGTTGGCATATATCTTGTTGAGGAATTTTGCATCCATGTTCATCACGGAAAAATGTGTTTTTTTGTTTCTACAGCATTGATTTCTCTTCTAATCTTTATTATTTCCTGTCTTCTACTGCTTTAGGATTTTATTTGCTGCTCTTTTTCCAAATCTTTAAGGTATAAGATTAGGTTGTATATCTGAGACCTTTCTTCCCTCTTTAGGAAAACCTGGATTACTTTATACTTTCCTCTTATGACCACCTTTGCTTTGTCCCAGAGGTTTGGGGCTGTAGTATTATCATTTTCATTGGCTTCCATGTCCTTTTTAATTTCCTCTTTAACTTCTTGGCTACCCCATTTATTCTTTAGTAGGATGTTCTTTAGTCTCCAAGTATTTGTTACCTTTCCAATTTTTTTCTTGTGGTTGATTTCGAGTTTCATAGTGTTGTAGTCCAAAAATATGCATGGTATGATCTTGATCTTTTTGTACTTGTTGAGAGCGGATTTGTGTCCCAGTTTGTGATCTATTCTGGAGAATGTTCAATGTGCACTGGAGAAGAATGTATATTCTGCTGCTTTAGGATGAAATATTTTGAATATATCTACCCATCTGGTCCAGTGTGTCATTCAAAGCCATTATTTCCTTGTTGATTTTCTGTTTAGATGATCTTCCCATTGCTGTAAGAGGGGTGTTGAAGTACTATTATGGTATTATTATCAATGAGTTTCTTTATGTTTGTGGTTAATTGATTTATATATTTGGGTACTTTCACATTTGGAGCATAAATGTTTACAATTGTTAGGCCTTCTTGGTGGATAGACCCCTTAATTATGATATAATACCCTTCGTCATGTCTTGTTACAGTCTTTATTTTAAAATCTAGATTGTCTGAAGTAAGTATGGCTATTCTGGCTTTCTTTTGTGTACCGTTAGCATGAAAGATGGTTCTCTATCCCCTTACTTTCAATCTGAAGGTGACTGTAGATCTAAAGTAATCTCTTGTAAACAGCATATAGATGGATCTTGTTTTCTTGTCCATTCTGTTACCCTGTGTCTTTTGTTTGGAGCATTTAGTCCATTAATGTTTCGAGTGAATACTGAAAGGTATGAATTTATGTTTCTTGTAGAGTTGGAGTGTCTGGTGGTATTCTCTGGTCCCTTCTAGTCTTTGTTTTGGTCTGTCTTTCCTTCTTTCTTTCCTTCCTTCTTTCTTTCTTTCTTCCTTTCTTTTTCATCTTTTCTCCCCTCAGAGAGTACCCCTGACAATTTCTTGCAGGGCTGGTTTAGTAGTCACAAACCCCTTTAATTTTTGTCTGGGAAACTTTTTATCTCTCCTTCTATTTTGAATGATAGCCTTGTTGGATAAATAATTCTTGGTTGCATATTTTTCCAATTCAGCATATTGAATATATCCTGCCACTCCTTTCTGGCCTGCTCAATTCCATGGATAGGTCTGTTGCAAACCTGATCTGTTTTCCTTCATAGGTTAAGGACTTTTTTTTCCCTTGCTGCTCTCATGATTCTTTCCTTGCCTTAGTATTTTGTGAATTTGACTGTGATATGCCTTGTTGATGGTCAGTTTTTGTTGAATGTAATGGGAGTCCTCTGTGCTTCCTGGATTTTGATGTCTGCGCCTTTCCCCAGGTTAGGAACGTTTTCTGCTATGATTTGCTCACACAACCCTTCTACCCCCTTTTATTTCTCTTCATCTTACAGGACCCCTATGATTCTAATGTTGTTTCTTTTCAATAAGTCACTGATTTCTCTAATTCTTAAATTGTGCTCTTTTGCCGTAGTCTCCCTCTTTATTCTGCTTCACTATTCTCCATAAGATTGTCCTCTATATCGCTTATTCACTGCCCTGCCTCTCCATCCTTGCCGCGGTTGCATCCATTCAAGATTTCAGCTAGGTTATAGCATTTTTAAATTTCATCCTGACTAGCCTTTACTTCTTTCATCTCTGCAGAAAGGGATTCTAATCTATTTTCAACCTCAGCTAGTATTCTTATTATTGTGATTCTAAATTCTCGTTCAGACATTTTGCTTGTATCTGTGTTGGTTAAGTCCCTGGCTGTCGTTTCTTCCTGCTCTTTCTTTTGGGGTGAATTCCTTCATTTTGTCATTTTGAGGAAGAAAAGGAATTAATAAGATAAAATAAATTAAAATTTAAAAATTTAAAACAACATACACACACACACAAATCAAATAAATGATGCTAGATCCTAGGTCTGTTTTGGTCTGGGTGTTGGAAGGAGCTTGATAGGTTAGAGAAAAAAGGGGAAAAAGAAAAAAAAGAAATGAAACCGTGTGTAAATTTGAAAAAATGAATACGGTGAANATTAAAATTTAAAAATTTAAAACAACATACACACACACACAAATCAAATAAATGATGCTAGATCCTAGGTGTGTTTTTTTTTTTTTTTTTGGTCTGGGTGTTGAAAGGAGCTTGATAGATGAGAGAAAAAAGAAGGAGGGAAAAAAGGAAAACATTTGAAAATTTGAAAAAAATAAATACAATGAAATAGAATAAAATGAAATGATGGAAGTAAAATATAATTTGAAAAATTACAAAAATGAAAAAATATAGTAGAAAATAAAAAATAATATAAATTGAAAAAATATTTTTTCTCTTTCTGTATTTAAGAAAAAGAAAAGAAATAAAAAGTTAAAAAAAAAAAAGGAAGAAAGGAAATTAAGTAGATGGACCAGCGAACATGCTGAAATACAATTGAAATTACATCGTTTTCCCTAGAAGTCAAACTATGAAGCACCTTATAGTCTGTAAATTAAGCCCATGGAGAGACTTGTTTTGAAGAGCAAGATTGGCCCAATTGAGCTGGGCGTAATGTAACAGCTTCCTTCTCCACTAGATGGCGCTGCTCTGCTTACTGGGGTAGATTGTTGTGGCGCTTGTGTGTATATGCACACGCGGGAGGAGTGAAAATGGCGTCACCTGGCTTCCCGGTCTCTAGTATCAGAGGTTTGTTCTCCCGTATCAGCAATCCCGCACCCGTCCTTTGTCTGTAGCATCTGTCCATTCCCCGTTTTTACACTGTCCCTGACCAAGCCATCAGGTCAGGCAGCACCACCCTCCTTAGTTTTAGCTCTAATGCGGGTGTTTTTTCCGACCCCTTACTTCTGAGAGACTGCGGCTTTGACTCATTTTGCCTCTCTAAGGGAGGGTCTCACCAGGCAGTGTCCACATACCAGCCATCCCCAGGAACGTTTGCGGGACTGTGCTGTTGCTGATGCCCAGCGACTGCAGCTGAGTGCCAGCCCACCCCAGAAAAAGTTCATATGATCATTTATCAGCAGTGTTTCAGGGATTATGGGAAATCCAACATACATTTGGCACCAGGCTTCACCCTTAACAACTTTCTTCTAGCACCAGCAAATGTGGTTGTTCTCCAGGATCCGCTGGACCTTTGCCTGTGGAGAGTCCTCCCAGCAGGGGAACTGCCTCTCCCAGTGTGGCCCGAGGATCCCCGGACTTCACTCTGCTCCTGGGGATTCGCCCTTCCCACCAGAGCACTGCCGGGTATTGAGCTGTGGAGTTTCAGGCTCTGTGCTCCTCCTGGTCATAGAGTCTTAATGGAATTTAAACCCTCTCCTTTCTCCCTTTTTAGTTCAGTCCCTGAAGCTGTTTCCACTTCTCCACTTTCTCTCCATCTGCTGGGGGGGGGTGGGGTGGGGTTGCTTTTCCCATACTGCCCCTCCCCACCACCCCTTCCCCACCACTCCACCCTGCTCCTGGGGATTCGCCCTTCCCACCAGAGCACTGCCGGGTATTGAGCTGTGGAGTTTCAGGCTCTGTGCTCCTCCTGGTCATAGAGTCTTAATGGAATTTAAACCCTCTCCTTTCTCCCTTTTTAGTTCAGTCCCTGAAGCTGTTTCCACTTCTCCACTTTCTCTCCATCTGGGGGGGGGGGGTGGGGTGGGGTTGCTTTTCCCATACTGCCCCTCCCCACCACCCCTTCCCCACCACTCCACCGCCGCCGGCCGTTTCAGTCCTCTCTCTGCAAGCAAAAACAGCTCCCTGCTCTCCGCAGCTTCTCTCTTCCCCAGTTTACCTGTCCACCCGCATATGCTTGCTGAGTTCTGTGGTTCAGATTGTGCAGATTGTTGTGTTAACCCTCAAATCAGTGTTCTAGGTGTGCAGGATGGTTTAATGTTGATCTGGCTGTATTTCATGGATGCTGTTCCACCACTTTGGCTCCTACTTTCTGTATCTAGATTTTTTAAGGAACTGTACATTCCACTGGATAGCAAACTCTTTGAGGGCAGGGCCTGTTTCTAATCAGTCTCTGTATTTATCATGCACTGTGCTCAACACATGGTGTATACTTAATATTTGCTACACTGAGTTGAGCCAAAAATGTCAGAGTATCCAATAAAACTAAGGATGGATATTTCCAGTCCAACTAAGAATTAAGCTTTTACCTTTACTTGAAATTAAAATCCCAAGAACCTGGAATTCCAGGCTTATAAGACCATATTACATTTCTAATTTGGGTGAATCTCTTCCTTTCTTCTCAAGTACTCCTTGTCTGATTTACCCTGTTAATTACATGCCCTAAGTGATCAGATCCAAGGTTACCACTTGCAACCTTTGCTATTTTTGTCTTTCCCTATACAATTCTAAGATCATAGAAATAGACAACAGTGAAGGGAGACCAGGAGAGGAATGGTAACTACCCTATAATTATGTTGTTTCATAATATATCTATAGAAATTATGAATGCAGCTATTTTATTAATGGGAGTTTTAATTATCCACTATGGTGAAGGGTGAGGCAAAATATCTTCCAGCCCCACTAATTAATATGGGTATTCAATGACTGTTAATTAAGGACAAAGGGGACCAAAGGAACACAATCCACCCTTGACTCTGATGAATGCAAAGCCAAAGCAATATCTTATTTCCAAATTAATATGATTGATAAAAAGTCAAGCTCAGACTCAAGACTTTTCCCCTCAGGGAACCATAATTTTCCTGTTTAGACAATAGAATAAAGGGCTCATCTGTGGGCCCAGGAACAAAGCCCAGAGTTGCAGGCCCTGAGGAGACAAGGGAGCTATGGATTATTTTGTAAGACCTGCATTTCAATAGGTGGCATTTCACAGGGCTCTTGTATCCCCTGCTTATTTTAGAAACTCAGACCCCAGGGCAGGCCCAGCCCCAACCTTATTGGTCCAGAGGAACCTACCTTCCAGATCCCTGGGATACACACCCATTTGCCTCTGGCCACTCCTCCCCTTCAAGTTTGTGCAGTTCTGTGAAGAACCTCATTCATGCTAGCAACCTGTCTCTCTTAAAGCAAATTGTTTTCACATGTCATGTGCCACAACTAGTATCTTTAGTCTTTGGAGGAAAATAAAAACAAAGATGCATAATTGTAACAGAAGTATCCTGATGAAGAAAAGGTCTATGTTTTAGAGAAAACTGTAAGGGTTTTAGAAACACATAGTAGTTTTACCCCTTGATAGTTCAGGGACCTTGGGATTGAGACTCAGTTTCATCATCAATAAAATTTGTATATCAAAATCCATCTTTTTAGTTTTTTGTGAGAATGAAATAAGCTAAAGGATGCAAAGTTCCCAAGAAGCAAAGTATTATCAAGATCTCACCTTATATACAAACAGTACTCCTTAGTTTACAGTGGTTTGAACTTTACTACAAACCAGTGAGGTAAGCAAATCAAGATTTATGTTCTGCTTTTTTCACTTATAAGGAAACTGATGAACAAACAAGATAAATACAAAAGAAGCCTCATAAAAAAGAATAAAATATAAATTAAAAAATAACAAATAACAGCATGAGGCCAGTTAATCTTGGAGCCTCAGCTTCCTCATTTTTAAAATAGTCATACCATTGCTCACCTCTCTGGATTGTAGTAAGAATCAATAGCTAATGGAGGTGCTCTGTAAACTCTTGAATCAAACTATAGTTTGATATATTACATTGAAGATCTGTCCAAGATCATACAGAGAAAGCAGAAGAGCTATATATATATGTGTATATATATATATATATTCCCTCTTTCATCCATTCATCCATTTATTCATTCACTTATTCATCCAATAAACATTACCAGTTCTATCCTAGGTCTCAGGAACCAGGCATTCACAGTTCAGGAACAAAGAACATTCCTAGACAACTATAAGAGAAGGCAGATAACTTTAAGTACCTTAAGAGAGCTGTGTGAAAAGATAGATTCTCTGATAGTCAGTTAGCCAGTCTGTGGTTCTACCCTCTGTCTGTTCCATTCCATTCCACCCCATTCCATCCCATACTGTGTCCAGATTTATATCATTTCATCTCACTAAGAGCTTTCTATGGATACCCACTGACTATGAGGTAGCAAATACTTGGCAACATACATAGCCACTGTCCTGTGGCCTCATTGGCAGACATTGCTAAGTGATCATGATCTTAGTGTTTCTTGCTACTGAATCTGGACTCATTCTCAGAATCCTCAACATAATGCTTCAAAAAACAACTGCCAATTGATTGAGTTAGCCCTAAAAGCTATGTCCCTGAGAATGGTATCCTCAATGTGGTTTTTTGTGATTCTTTTCCTTGGGTGTGAAGACAGACATGAAAACTGGCCTTTAAAAGCCACCAGGTGTTAGTATTTTATGAATTAGTTAAGACTCAAAGAGGTTAAGAGGCTTGTTCAAAGTCATACATTTATTAAGTCTACAACTATGATTCAAATATCAGTATTTTGGTTCAAAATTCAGTTTTCTTACTGGTACATCAGATTGTTTTTTAATTTTATGTTTTTCATGATCAATGTGCTCGTCTGCTCAAATTCCATATTATAGAATACCATATTCTTCCACTTTTTTATTTTTCCATTCACAAAATACTCAGGTGTTAGGAAGTAAAGAGTTTATTATTCAAAGGACTTTTAATGATTATCTGTATAATTAGATTATAACCTGCCTAAAGGCTAGGATTGTATTTTTATTCACCATTGAATCCTAGTGCTGAAGATTTTGTTAATCAATCAGCAAATGTATTGTTTAGTAGATGAGCAGCCAAGTAAAACAGACTATGACAATAAAATATGCAATTGCTTGGCATGGTCTTTAGCATTTTGTAGAAGAACAGTGTTTCTGTTAACTAGCACTGAGTCCAGTGTGATATGGGGACACCCAGGAGGGCCCTTTTCTTTAACAGAGAGAGGACAAAGTGACACTGAACTGCATCTGAAAATGGTCAAAGAATATTACACACAGAATGAACAATGTGTGCAAGGATGAGGAGATTTGTAACAACACAACATATTTGAAAGAATATAAAATAGATTAAATGAGATGAAGCAGGTGTAAGCCATAAAGTGAAACCATACTCTGGCCTTGAAGATTTTTACTTTGTTCTGAAGGATGTTTTGGATTTATTAAAGACTTTTAAGCAAAGGAGTATCATGATGGAATTTGTCTTTTAGAAACAGCTTTCTGGAATTATAGTTAAATTTTTTAATTTAAAAATTTTAAACACCAACTCAGCAAGAGGTGTTGAACATTTGACTTTCATCAGTGTTTAACTTTTATTATTGTTAACACTGGAGCCAATAAATGGTTGTGTGTCTCTGCATGTGTATATGTATAAAAAGCAATATTAGCAATAACATTTTCCTTAATTAATTTTACCATGACTGAATTCCTATTTGAATATTCATTCTTACAACATTGCAGTATGTTGTAATGCACTTTGGCGAAATTAACTCAATGAGCTCCTCTTTCCAATTTTAATATTCCACTGGGTTTTCTATTCTCGAAAACTCATTAGTATCTGAGTGCAGTGCTGACGAGAAACAAGAGAGAGGCATATTGTGTGAATGTGAGTCAGAGAAAAGAGACAGCTGGCACGAGAATTTTCTAATAAAGCCCAAAAAGGCTGCTGTGTCTTAACAACAACAACAACAAAACCAAAAAAAAAAAAAAAAAAAGTGCTGTGAGTATTCCCTTTGTACTAAAAGTTCTGAATCTTATTCACACCTTTCATGAATGCTGGCAAAAGCCAAATTGTTCTCACTGAAATCTTCTCATGGATTTATGCCAGAGATGTGTTGGTATGTTTTCCAAGTTTTCTGATGTTAGAATTTATGTAAAGATTCACTTAAGTCATTTGTCCATGTAGATGACATAGTTTGAGTCTCCAGAAAAATCATTCTTAGGAATACAGCTTGACTATTCTTCTTCTCCTCCTACTTCAATATGTGTGACTTGGCCATCCAATTATTTGCCATGTTTTCCCATTTGCACACTTTTACTTACGCCATTATTTCTTCGTTGAATACTTTTCTATTGTCTTCATATGTTGATATTCTAACCATTTTTCAAAGCCAAATTCAAATGATTTGGTCTACTAGGAGACTTCCATAACTTGACAAGTTGATGCCAATTTTCTTCCTTCAGGAAAATGGAATCACATTGTAAGTTCTTTGACAGTTGTTTGTGTACATACACTCATATGTTATAGCTGTCATTTATTGAACACCTGTCTGTGCCAGACTTGCTATTATCATCTATGTGGGATTGGTATTATTATGATCATTTATAGATGAAGTAACCAAGGCTTAGAAATGTTCATTGAATTTTCCAAACTAGAACAAGAATGATTACATGACTAAAAACTTATATTCTTTCAACCACACTGGACAGTTTTTCTGCTTTGTTTGTACAGTGTCCTTCTTTTTGATTAGCTTTGAAGAATGAATGGATTAGGAGTTCTGATGACAAAGGTTAGATGCAATTATTCTAGGTAGAGGGAAGTATAAATGTAGGCATGAAGAAATAAGTATGTATTGCAGAGGGGCAGGGGCACAGGGTTTTGAGGAATATTGGCTCATCAATTTGGCTAATACCAAGGCTTTTATGAAGAAGAGGGAAGGGAATAAGACTAGAAGGGCTACTGGGGCACGTGGGTGGCTCAGTTGGTTAAGCATCCAACTTTGGCTCAGGTCATGATCCTGTGGTTGATGGGTTCAAGTCCTGCCTCAGGCTCTGTGCTAATAGCTTAGAGCCTAGAGCCCGTTTTGGATTCTCTCTCTCTCTCTGCCCTTCCCCTGCTCACTCTCTGTCTCTCTCTCTCAAAAATAAATAAACATTAAAAAAATAAATAAAAGAAGGGCTACTTATGTCTAAATTGTAACAGGCCAGGAGTGTGGAGCAAAGGAGCACTCTAGTTCCAAGACCAGGAATGGAGGAGGAAGCTGAGTCCCTGAGTGGAGGCAGGAATGCATGGGGAAAGCTTGTGGTGTCACAGAGAAAGTGCCAGGGAATAGGGCTAAAGGGATCACAGCTCATTTTTAATTGACTAGTCACTTGGCATTGCCTGGAGTTGAGACATAGAGCCAGATGAGACTGATTTGATACTGATATTCCTGAACTGATGCAGGAAGGATTCTTAAATACTTGCGAGAATAAAATTGAGTCAAGGAGCCCAAGTTTTAGGGAAGAGATGGGAGGGCAGGGAACTAGGCAGGGCATTGCATAAGCCAAGTAAAATCAGTCCCTAAACTGGGTCATGAGGCAGGGAGGTGTGAGGGGGAAGTAGCAAGAACTTCCTTCGTGTTTTTAATGTGTTAAGACTGTTTTAGTTCAATGTGAGGCATGATCAGGAAGAACATATGTCCAAGTTTCTCTTGTTTTGAAGTGTTGATTGGTATAACTAAGAGAATGCTAAAATAGCTCTATAGACACATTGAAACATTTCTAAAGTAACATCATAGCCTGTTCCAAGGGTGGGGAAGGGGAATGAAGGTTTGCTGTATTGTGACATGTAACTGGCCCTTTGGCATATCATTAACTTCGGACAAGTGGTACTACCTCCAGCCAGACTTTTAGGGATTCCTCTTTAGCAGCCAGGGGACTAACACAAAAGCTGTGATGCTTTGCTTGTAGCTGGCTTGCCTGTAGTGTCTGTGGTCTCTGCCTTCTATGGCTATTTCTTATGCCCTTTTTTTTTTTTTTTTTGTACAGTCTGTTACATCAAGAGGAATTTCTACAGGGACAAGGATTTGGTCTGTCTTACTCAGTGGCATAGCCAGAGCCTACTATGTGAATATCTGTTGAATGAATAAATGGAACTCAGTGTGAACTAGGAAAATCTGGGATTAGTTGCCAGTTCATATAATTATTCATTGGAGGCCTCTAAGCAAATCATATCAAGTTCCTGAGACTCAGTAAAATGAGAAAATAGTATCTGTCCTGTTTGACTTACAGAATTCTTGTGAGGATTAAATACATATGAAAACCCTTGGAGGAACACTGTAATTAGCAGAAGAAAATAAAGGGAAGAGTTCCATCATGTGTTGTGTCCTGTGCCAGGTGCTTTATCTCCATCATCATATTCCAATCTCATGACAGTTTTAAAAGACATTATCATTGTCTTCATCTTTTAAATGAGGACACTAAGGCTCACAGAAGCTAAGGCCACACATTTAGTAAGTGGCAAACTGAAAGTGTCAGAGCTTCTTCTGTCTGACTTTGCAAAAACCCATGTTCTTATTCTTTATACTGCACAAATGTGAGGTAATTTTATTGAAATACTGACATTTAAATGAAGCTTTTACAGAAACCTATCATAGAAGTTCAAAAGTCATTCTTAAAGGACATAGAAATGACATCTGACTTTGTCTAGGAAGAGACATCTTGGCCCTAATTAGCATCAAGTTTCCCAACAACCTATATGTCATCACTTTTGCATACACATACGTGGGAACAGGGGTGACAGTGCTTTTGCAAACACAAATCTCATCTGCTGATGCTACTTCTCCTCATTGCTGTTCAGCTCTCCATTTAGTGACACATATTCAGTGTACTGAGTACAGAATCATTTTGCCCATGTAGATTATATTTGGTGGAACTCCATTCTTGCACTATTCTCCCTACAGTCATTAGAACAATCTTGAGTGGTTTGAGTGAGAACAAACGTGTGCTAAGTGATGGAGGAGCATTGTACTTGGAGACAAGAGATGTGTATGGAATCCCAACTCTGCCCTCACTTAGCTCAGGGACCTTGCACTCTGAGAAACCCGGCCTCTTTCTGTAGAACAGTGACATGAGCAAATGATTAGGAGAAGTGTATCAGGAGGTCAGTGTGTGTGAAAGAACCAGTGAAATTTTGTACATGTTAATTTCTTATTTGCTTCATTTTTGGTGTTTGTGGAGTAATTGCTAAAAATCAAAAGATTTGGGTTCCAGTCCCAGACTTTGAGCAACTCACTTCACTGTGTTGGATCTCACTTTTGTTTTAATTTTTTAAAAATATTCATTCATTTTTGAGAGAGAGAGAGAAAGAGAGAGAGTGTGTGCACAAGGGAGGGGAGGGGCCCAACGTGGGGCTTGAACTCCCAAAACATGAGATCATGACCTGAGCCATGGTTGGACACTTAACTGAATGAGACACCCAGGTGTACCTAGATCTCACTTTTTCTATCTGTAATGGAGTTCAGCTAGGTAGTCTTTAACCTTTAATCTTGGGATTTTGTACATGTCCCAGACCTGTCAAAAACCAAGGGTCTACCAAATGGAGTGGGAATGCCATGATGGGGTGATGGGGCTCTCACGGTTACTGAGGGGGAGGATTAACTCTGCCCTGGAGGAGGTGGGTTGAGATTACAGAACAAGAGGTCAGGTCACTTCCTTGGGATGACAGTGTTTGAGCTAACTCTCGCAGAAGCACAGAAACTATCTAAGCATGGAAAGGAACAGCATATTTACCAGTTATGTAAAGCCTGAAGATGAGAAAAACCAAGTAAAGTTCAGAAAATTATGTTTGCTAATAAAAATTGGACATATGACCGTTGTATAGGTAGGCATGTATATATTGTGAGTATGGGAAAGGTGTAGGAAAGAGGAAGGACAGCTTAAAGTACTGAGGGGTTTGGCTTTTTTCCATAGATGATGGAGAGCTGTGAAAGAGGAGAGGGGAACATGACTGTTTTTGACTATTAGAAATACACGTTTGTGGGGCACCTGGGTGGCTTAGTCGGTTAAAAGTCCAACTTTCGCTTAGGTCATGATCTCGAGGTTCGTGGGTTCGAGCCCCGCGTCGGGGTCTGTGCTGACTGCCAGCTCAGAGCCTGGAGCCTGTTTCAGTCTGTGACTCCCTCTCTCTCTGACCCTCCCCTGCTCATGCTGTCTCTCTCTCTCTCCTAGAAATAAATAAAACATTTAAAAAAATTAAAAAAAAAAGAAATACACGTTTGTGACTATAAGGAGAATGGATTGTGAGAGGCCAAATAGAAGCAGACAGACCAGTTAGGAGTTCTCACAGTGTGCATGGCATACTCATGGGCAGTGAATAGGCCAGTTGGCTGCTGTAGCTGTGACTATGTGCTGACATGGAGGAGGAATTTAAAAAGGCCAGGCTAGTGAAATCAACATCAAAAAGTCTTAAATTGAGCTAGAAGGAAGCAGAACCTTTTCTGATTCTCTAATTTGTATGCAATTACAAGTAGAGGTCAGCTTTACATATACACATATGGTAAGCAAAGTACAGTCTCTCCCAAATCCCTTCTGAGATGCAGATGGATTTCTAAATTTCAACGTAATCCTTAGGATTAAACATCAATATTAGTAAAACATCACCTTGTGGCCGAGGCTTCCTGAGGCAAGAGAATCACCCTCTACATTTGATCAGGCTTAAGATCAGTAATTTAAGGGGTGCCTGGGTTGCTCAGTCGGTTAAGCGTCCGACTTCAGTTCATGTCATGATCTCACGGTTTGTGGGTTTGAGCCCAGCATCGGGCTCTGTGCTGATGGCTAGCTCAGAGCCTGGAGCCTGCTTCAGATTCTGTGTCTCCCTCTCTCTCTCTCTGACCCTCCCCTGCTCATGCTGTCTCTCTCAAAAATAAATAAAATATTTAAAAAAAAAATCAGTAATTTAATGTTTTTCAGTAGAATAGATGATGAGATTATGTATAGAGAGAGAATCAGTACCACCTGCTTCCTTCATGGTTACTGTCATTTTGTCACTCATTAGCAGAATTATGCTCATATCATACCACTTTTATTCTCTAACTATATCATTCAAACCGCAAAGTGTGAAAAGTGGAACTGTGGCATTTCATCCCAGAAATACCTACTGAGTGTGTTATTTCTTAGGAGGAAGCCAGGTCTAGAGAGGAAAAGGAGACTCGAATAAAATTATGAGGTGTGTAAGGTGACTAGCACAGTGCTGGACATAAGGGCAGCTCAGTTAAGGTCCCCTCATTTTGCCCCTAGGATATAAGGATCAAATGATGAATAAAGAACAGCTTGTACCTGCTGGGGTTTATAGCTTCATTTGAAAGATGAGATATCATAAATAAAAATAATCTTTCTAATACTTCACAGTTTACAAATCACTTTCACATCTACTATTTCCTGTCAAGCTTCCAATGTCAATTCAAATAACCAAGGCAAGGCATATTATTAGTCCCATTAAACAGATGAGGAAGTTGACATCCAAACCAGCTAAGTGACTGAACAAGGCCAGATTGTTATCAAGTGGCAGAACAGGTGTACCTGGCTTAAGCATTTACACTGTGGTGAATATAAGGTACCTAGCCTGTCAGTGGTAGGTTTTATAATTTTATAGAACCTTGAAGAGAATTTTATGGAACCTTGAAGAGAAAGGATTCATTCTACCTGGAGCTCTGCAATCTAGTATCATTTCCTGCTGGCTTTCAGGATTCATTTCTGAGTATGGTCATTGTTCACCTAGCCTTCTGCCCCTGTCTCACTTAACTAGGATTTCAGTAATTCCATAGGAATTGGTCTAATCTGTTGAAGGCTTTTGGACCATTCTCCTAGTCTCATTCCTATTTGATATAGCTATCTGGGGTAGGCAGTCTTTATGCCCCAGCCTCTGGGAGTCACCTGATATCAAGAACCACTGCCTAGATCTTGCTACCTTAGCCTACTTTGTGATTTAAATTTGTGGACACCCCTTGGGGATCATGTCTTCTGTTATTCCTTACCTTTTGTTCAATTCTCTCCCTTGCCTCCTTAGAAATCCTGTTGAATAAAACAGGCAAGACCAAATTCATTATGGCACTGACTCAGGACCCTCGGTGGTCTCGAGCTTCTGACTGGCTTACCTTACTTACATGTGGGAATACAAAGGAAAAAAGAGAATGCAACTAAGCAAATTGTTATTCTGAGAAAGGGAGGAAAAGAGCATAATTCTTGCTCCCAGATATGTGTAAGACACACATAGATGAGGTCAGTAGATAGCAATCTACACAGTAGGGTTAGGGTTAGAGTTACTCAACCTGGTAAGTGTATCTTGAGTGCTGCTTTAAATGCATTATCTCATTTAAAGTGTGCAGTAGTCCTATGAGTAGCATGAGTATTTTCATTTTGCAAAGGAGGTAACTGAGGCTTAGAGAGATATTTATGTTTTATGCAGGTACCCACAGCCAGGGAATAGCAGGAAGTCATTCAGGATCCATTTCTGTGACGGAATGTACTATTCTTTTCTCTTAGTCCAAAGTTGTAGTGGAAAATCAAGTTCTAGATCACACAGATCAGATGTCATGTGTTTGTTGGATCCCAGAGTAGGGGGTGGGCTGGAGAACAGTGTGGGATAGAGCATTTGAGGAAGGTTTTCTGAAGAATCTTGGAGTTTAAAGATGAGTTTGGAGAGGCAAGAATGAGGGCGGAGGACATCCGTAGGAACAGAGTGTGTAAGGCTGTGGAGGTGGAAATGAGTTGGGCACAAGTGGAGGTGGTGTAGAACGTGGTCTCACAAGAGTGGAAAGTGCATTCTGAGGAGGAGGACAGCTTGGCTTGTCTGGCAGGAAGGGCTATCAGCCTAAATATGCCTCTTGATCCTCTCCCTCTAGTAGCTGTGGGGACCAGCCCTCTGTCAATGTGAGAAGACCCACTGAAAGCAGGAATTTGGCTCTACCCTGCAGACCATGCTGAGGAGAGGTTTTTCCAAGCCATATTTTAAAACTTGTGTTGAAAAACATCCCTAAATCCTCTAACAGAAGACAGATGTCTGCCTGAACAAATATCAGCTCTCACATAATTTGTTGTTTTTATTTCCCCAGAATTTGCCTGTTGAATCTGACAACCTCCTATAATTATCCATTTTCTAGAATGAATTATGGAGTGCATGCCCCTTGTATGTGGCTCATGCTGCTGTTTGTTCATGGACTGTGTGGATATAGGATGCTTCTGTGCAGGGAACCAGGTTCTGTCTGGCTCCTTGATGCTACTCCTCTTGCCAAGCCTCAGTACTTTGACCTGGGAAATCTGGTCCCTATCTTATGGGTCAGTATCATCAGCACTAGATATATCAAGCCCATGGTTGGTCAGGGGCTAAAAGGAGCCCCAATTCAAATAATTCAGTAAATTTAACAGTATAGCATGAGCCTTGAATTTTGGACAGACCTAGTTTTGATTATTTTACCTCCTACCTGTAAGTTAATTAACTTCTCTGAGCCTCAGTCTTTCGTCTTTGAAATGGTTGTTGAAAATAGGCATTAAATAAATGACAGTTGTTATTATTGTCATTTATCCTTCTTGTCTGGACCTTATTTATTGATTGATAGGTAATCTCTACTGAGGATTAGGACATTCTGATAGTCATTGATAAGTGCCTTATATCAGTTAATTCTAATAACAATCATATGAGATTAGTACTATTATTATCCCTACTTACACTTAAGGAAACTGAGATTTAAAGGTGTTAAGTAACTGCCCAAAGAAGTTCATACAGCTAAAAGAGGCAGAGTCAAGGCAGACTGGCCCAGAGCCTTAAGTCATAACTGCTGCTTTGGCTTCCATCATAACTCATAACTACTTTACTTGTTTCTTTCCTAAGACAGAGATATGGCCTTATACTCCAATTCTGGCTGTTTTGCTATGCCTTAGTTCTTCTGGATGCCTATCTATAACTGCCTTATTCCTGCCAGCCCTTCCCATAAACTCTAGCTTAGTGTTTATAGACTCAATGGCCTCTCATTGCTGGTATTGATCTCCCAATATTGTTCCTCTCTTCTCTGTCTGCTAGGCAATGATTTGTTCATTCTTTCAGCAAATTTTTACCAAGTATCTAGTATGTTCCAGGCCTAATGTGAGGCACTGGAAGTACCAAAACAAATTAAATAGGGCTACTGTTTTAAAAGTAGTTTCAGTCAGGTGACAAAAATAGAGAAATGTCACTGGCATCCCTTACCACTTCTTTCTTTTACCCCCATATATAATTCATCACCATGACTTGTTTATTTTGCCTCAGAAATATCTCTTGAATATGTGTACTCTTCACTATCTGCATTGCCATCTTACAGTTCAAGTTACCATTATTTCTCTTGTTTTTAAATAGTTTATTGTCAAGTTGGATTCCCAGTGCTCATCCCCACAAGTGCCCTCTTCCATGCCCATCATCCCTCTTTCCCTCCCTCCACCCCCATCAGCCCTCAGTTTGTTCTCGGCATTCAAGAGTCTCTCATGGTTTGCCTCCCTCCCTCTTCCCTACTATTTTTCCCCTTCTTCTCCCCAATGGTCATTAGTTCTCATTGCACTACTACAGTAACCTCATTTCTGATCTCTTGTATCCAGGTTGTGTCTACCTCAAAACTATTCTCAATATTTCAGCAAGATTGATCTTTGAAAAATGTCAGGCTGCTTAAAATATTTTAATGGCTTCCCAATGCTCTTGGCGTTACGGAAACAAAACTAAATGCCCTCATGTTTGAGAAAAGAATATAAAGGAATTGAGCCAGCATGAGATGACTGGCTAGTCATTAAAGATCCTTCTAGCTCTAACATACAAAATTTGACTTCATCTGGATAGAATTATGCAGCTCTGATAACATCTCTCACCAAGATTTACCTACTAATTAATGACTATTCTCCAGTTACCCTAAGCAGATGGATCTTTACTTACTTTAGTGACAGGACCAATTCAAGAAGAATGCTTTATTTCATTTATTCATTTATTCCACAAGCATTCACTGAGCATTCATTCTTTTTGGGTCCTGGAATGAATACTGGAGATATAGACTCAGCTTATTCAATCTTAGTAACTATTCTGGTTACTGGTGTTTTAGCTGTGAACAGTAGGCAGAAAAGAGGCAAAGTCTCTTTTCTCACAAAGATTAAATACTAGAATGAGACTTATCTCCTGCTCTTGGAAAGCTTGTGTTTTATTAGGAAAGACATTGTTCATTTATTACTTAACATTTACTGAGTACCTACTATGTGCCAAGCCTTGGAGATACAATGGTGAATGAAACAGACATGGAATTATCATAATTTGATAATTATGGAGGGGTTAAGTAGAAGACTAGAATTCTGTGCAAGGAGCTGTAGGAATCTGGAAGAGGGAGACTTGAATTCTACCTATAGGGTCAGGGAAGACTTCTCATTAGAAATGACTGGTTGAATTAGAACTTAAAAATATGTAGGGTGCTATATTACTTCTAGGTACCCTTAATTAGCACCAAATTTAAGCAAAATGTTATGCTTGGCATTTCTTCCAGATTTTGCTTTTTTACAGAAAATATTAATTCTAATTAATCACTGCATGATATCAATGAGGAAACAATAGTTGATTGGTGTGAAGTGAATTTCTGAGATTCACAAAGCTAGTGAATGAAAGGATCCGCTGACTTCAAAGCATTTGCTCTTCCTGCTTTCTACCCTGCTAAATGCACTGGCATTTTCTAGACTCTGTCATTCAGCCTCAGACATATCATAATTTCATTCACAATTTTTATGTATCAGAGCCTTCTAACTGTCACATTCAGTTTGAGGCTTTCCATGTGAAACCCAATGCAAGCCTGCTCTGGGGCCAGAGTTCTGGAAAAGAGATTTATTGTTTTGGGAAAAATTGCTTTCCAGTTGACATCAATTCCTATCGTGTTTCCTGAGTTCCCACCATCTCAGTGATACCTGAATTTCCTTGGCAAATCTCAGAGTCCCTTTCCAAGTAGCAGATGCTATTAACTCCCCAGATCTCAATAAGATACTAGCAGATGCTATTACCTCCCCACTCCTCAATAAGAAATTGGCCCTGGCTATTTGATTTCCCCTTTGGGGGATGATGAAATCAATGACCTGGTCCTAATAGACCTCTGTAAAAGAGCAGAGCCAGACAAGAAGACAAGGCACTCAATTCTGCCAAGCACAGAATTTCATGCTAGGTGCTATAAGAAATCAAAAGAAACTGACCATATGAGACTCAGGATTACTATTTCAATCTGACTGAAAAGTTCTCTTATTATAAGCCTCAGTTTCCTCATTTGTAAGATGAGCATGGTACCATCATCCATACTGTTAGCCCCACTAATTTGTGGAGGATCATCTGATATATGGCTATAAAAGTTATTTAATGACCGACAAAGTATTTTTCATATCACATTGCTCCTTGTGATCATGATTATGATCTAATTTCTTAAATGAGTGCATAAGAATGGCTGGATGATAATAAAACCATCATGATCTGACTGACCAAGACCAGACAAACCTAGTTAAACCCTCAGCTGTGTCCATGCAACAAGATATATCCCATCATACCACACTTTAAAAACATTATTGTACACACTGAGTTTCTGTACTAGGTTATGAGATAAAAAGACTTGATATATCAAGTTCAGTGGTAGAGAAATAATTAGAATTCAGGAGTTTGGATATTCTAGCATCCTCTCCGCTGTACCATGTAGTCTTCAGAAGATAGAGTCTAAACAGTATCTTGAAACCAGTTTGGATGGGAGTGACCCTTGAAAGATAGGCTAGAGGGTTTTTGGTAATTTTCTTCTTAATTTTAATTCCAGTATAGTTAACATAAAGTGTTACAGTAATTTCAGGTGTACAATATAGTGATTCCACAATTCTATACATTACTCTATACAATTCTATACATGATGAGCACATATGATGCTCATCATGGTAAGTGCATGGGGATTAAGGAGTGCACTTACCATGATGAGCACATATGATGCTCATCATGGTAAGTGCACTCCTTAATCCCCATCACCTATTAAACCCATCCTCCCTCCTTCCCCTTCCCCTCTGGTAACCATCAGTTTTTTCTCTATAGTTGAGTCTGTCTCTTTTATTTTTCCTATGCTCATATTTTTCTTGATTTGTCTCTTTTATTTTTCCTATGCTAATTTTTACTTCTTAAATTTCACATCAGTGAAATCATATGGTATGTGTCTTTCTCTGCTGACTTATTTCACTTACCATTTTACTCTCTAGTTCTATCTGTGTCATTGCAAATGGAAAGATTTCATTTAAAATATTTTTAAATTTTATTTATTTTTGAGAGAGAGAGAGAAAGAGAGAGAGAGAAAAAGAGCACAAGCAGGAGAGGGGCAGTGAGAGAAGGCTGAAGCAGGCTCCAAGCTCTGAGCTGTCAACACAGAACCTGATGCGGGACTTGAATTCACAGACCATAGGATCATGACCTGAGCTGAAGTAGGACACTTAACTGACTGAGCCACCTAGGCAACCATTTCTTTTTTATTTTATGACTGAATAATATGCCATATCTATATACACAATGGTATATCTTCTCTATCCACTCGTCTATTGATGGAAACTTGGCTGTTTCCATAGTTTGGGTATTGTAAATAATTCTGCCATAAACATAGGAGTGCACATATCCCTTTGAATTAGGTTTTTTTTTGTTTTGTTTTGTTTTGTTTTTTTTGTATTTTGGGGGTAAATACTTAGTAATGCAATCACTGAATCATAGAGTGAATAATATGCCATATCTATATACACAATGGTATATCTTCTCTATCCACTCGTCTATTGATGGAAACTTGGCTGTTTCCATAGTTTGGGTATTGTAAATAATTCTGCCATAAACATAGGAGTGCACATATCCCTTTGAATTAGGTTTTGTTTTGTTTTGTTTTGTTTTGTTTTTTTTGTATTTTGGGGGTAAATACTTAGTAATGCAATCACTGAATCATAGAGTGGTTCTGTTTTTAATATTTTGAGGAACCTCCATACTCTTTTCCCCAGTGGCTGCACCAGTTTGCATTCCTACCAACAGTGCACAGTGGTTCCTTTTTCTCCACATCCTTGCCAACACTTGTTTAAGTTTTTTATTTTAGCCATTTTGTCAAGTGTGAGGTGACATTGTGGTTTTGATTCATATTTCCCTGATGATGAGTGATGTTGAGCATCTTTTTCATGTGTCTGTTGGCCATATGCCTATCTTCTTTAGAGAAATGTTTGTTAATGTCTTCTGCCCATATTTAATCAGACTATTCATTTTTTTGGGTGTTGAGTTATATAAGTTCTTTATATACTTGGACACTGACTCTTTATTGGATGTGTCATTTGAAAATATCTTCTCCCATTTAGTAGGTTCCCTTTTAGTGTTTTTGATTGTTACCTTAGCTGTGCAGAAGCTTTTTATTTTGATGTAGTCCCAATAGTTTATTTTTGCTTTTATTTCCCTTGCCTTGGGAGACACATTTTGAAAACTGTTGCTGGGGCCAGTGTCAGAGAAATTACTGCCTATGCTCTTTTCTAAGATTTTTATGATTTCAGGCCTTACATTTATGGCTGTAATCCTTTTTTTAGGAATTTAAATAAATTCCAGTTAGTTAACATACAGTGTAATATTAATTTCAGGTGTACAGTATATTGATTCAACACTTGCATATAACACCTGGTGCTCATCACAGCAAGTGCAGTCATTAGTCCCTGTCACCTATTTAAACCATTCCCACACCTACAACCTACCTCCTCTCTGGTAACTATCAGTTTGTTCTCTGTTAAGAGTCTGTTTCTTGATTTGCCTTTCTCTCTTTTCTCCCTTATGCATGTTCATTTTGTTTCTTAAATTTTACATGTAAGTGAAATCATGTAGTATTTCTCTTTTTCTGACTGACTTATTTTTGCATAACAAGTCTCTAGCTCCATCCATGTCATTGCAAATGGCAAGATTTCATTCTTTTTTATGGTTGAGTAATATGTGTGTGTGTGTGTGTGTGTGTGTGTGTGTGTATGTGTGTGTGTGTGTGTGACATCTTCTTTATCCATTCATCTATTGATGGGCACTTGGGCTGGTTTCAAAGTTTGACTATTGTATATAACACTACAATACAGATTGAGCTCATGTACCCTTTGTTTTATTTATTTATTTATTTATTTATTTATTTATTTATTTATTTATTTTTGAGAGAGAGTGCATGCAAGTGAGGAAGCGTAAAGGGAGAGGAAGAGAGAGAATCTTAGGCAGGTTCCACACAAAGCACAGAGTAAGACATGGGGCTCAATCTCACCACCGTGAAATTGTGACCTGAGCCGAAATCTAGAATCGGGCACTCAACTGACTGAGGCACCCAAACTGAGCTCTCCTTAGTTTGATCCTTTTGAAAGTTTGTTTTTAAGACACTAGGGAAGGTTTTTTAGTATCTTTACTGTAGGAATAGCTACATACATACTGTAGGAATGTGTGCATGTATGTATGTATGTATGTACGTATGAATGTTTATAAAAGAGAAAGAGAGAGAAGAGGGATCTCTAGAAGGTTAAGAGATTCTCTTTGATAATACCTAGGAGTGCTATTGGGCCCTGAAATGCAAGCTTATATTAGCTATAATTCTGTATAGGAGATTAAAGTAGGCATGTATTATCTTCTATCATTAAGCCAAATGAAAAGGAAAATTATTGTTTCAATTTGCTTTGGTGATTGTATAAGCAAAAGAAATTCATATGCTATTTTATAACTTGAGGGATTGTCTTTTCACAGGATATCTATCTGAATGGGACTGAAGTACTGTACATGTACTTTTCACTTTTGTGGTGTGGTGTGGATGCTGGTTCTTATGACTAAGTATGCAGATTCATGTATGGGTTTCTGGAAGTGTGTGTGTGCGCATGCATGTCCATATAAATATATGCATATGTCTAAGTTCCTTACTAAGTTTTGTTTGTGGAGATTTCACTTCTTTTCACCTATCTTGCCACAACTTGAGACCCATCCTAATACACTTTATATAGAGAATACAGCTGTTTCATTCCCATCATCATCCTCAAACAGTTATGGAATGAATACCTACTATGTGCTAGGGAGTATGGAAAACCAAGTTTATGATCTTGTTTTACCCTTAATAACACCATGCCTTCCTAGGAAGATAGTGTGCATAACTGTACAGGCAGAAAGAATTGTCAAGACAAGTTAATAACTTGACTCATGTCTAAGTGATTTAGATCAGGAATAAAACTATGCATAGCATCCATGACTTGTCACTCATCACAATACTATTACTAGTTTTACATCTCATTCTTTTACGTGGCTCAAAGCACTTCCCAAGTAGTCATTTATTTGGTAACTTAACAGATCCATGATTGAAGGTCTTTGACCCTGATTTGGAACTCAGGATAGCCTACCAACTTTTCAGTTAACATGATTCTCTGTGGACCTTGTCCTATTTTTGGATATCTTTTAGTCTCACTGTGCATAGCAAGTCAATCAAATAAAGTGTTTCTATACTGGTTTTTGTTATAAAACTATAGCATATGAGATCTGGAAAGCATCTTAGAAAATAGCTTTTTGTCTGGTGTCCTTATCACCACTTGTATTATCACTCTTGATGATTTCAGCATTTAATATTCTCATGCCCTGGCAATTCACCTGTTCAGAAACTAGTCATTGTCATACCCTAGACATTATCAGTTATTACATGTTTTATTTAAACTAAGATGCCATTACATTTCCCTTTTGAGAGATGACAAAATAGAAAAAATACCTGTATCATCTCTTATCTTTTCGATTTATCCCTTTGAAACCCCCATGTTTATAATTCTGTGACCCCCCATTAGAAACTCAAAACATTGTCCCTAATATCTTCTCAGAGCTCTCACCCCCTTGTATTTTTATTTTCTTCCTTATCAGCTTAGAGTTCATGTTTTGTCTTTATAATCATTCCTCTATATACACTTTCAACTATCTTATCCTCTTTTCATCTCTCCTACTTCCTGGAAAAGTCCCAACTCTGGTCATATCCAACTATATCAGAATAAATTTTTCCAATTGTATACAAGCAGAGTAATATATCTGGAGAAAAACTTAAATTATGATTTTTTTATTACTATTTAAATTACTCACTCAGTCATAGGTAGCCCTGAAAATCCACAGACCTACTTCCTTCCCAGAAACAGTAGTCTCCTAAAACTTGAACAACATAGAGGGATAGAGTGGAATGCATACTCTTTATTGGCCACCCATAAACAATCTCATTTCATTCTTCCAAATTTATTAATAAAAAATGGCCCCAAGGAGGAGTGAATGGATACTGAGAAAGAGTATTAAGCTATGAGTATTAAGCATGAAATTAGGGTAAAGGAACTTATACCAATGATTACCAATAGTAATTCCTCATTAGGAAATAGAAACAATCCCTCAAAAATATCCTTCTACCCTCCAACCAGCAGATCTTTCAATATATTGCAATTTTGCCATCCTTTTTTACATAATTGAAGAACTCTGTATTTCTAAGGCCAGTTTTGCCCTGAATTTCAAGTCTGAACACCTGTACAAGAATGTTTTAAAATTTCCTTCTCAGTTTTCCATAATTGATTTCCAGTCCTTGCTGGGTTATTTCCATCATCAAATATGATGCAATATTCCAGTTAAAACAAACAAAGAAACAAACAAACAACTTCATGCCCTATTTTCCTTCAGCTACTGCCCCAATTATCCGGCCTCTGATAAAGAAAGTCTTTGAAAAGATAGACTGTATTTTTTTTTCTTTTTTTCACCCTTTCTTAAGCCAACTTCAAGGCTTTCTTTACTCATAATTCCACTCAAATTATTTTTGTCTGGATCACCAATTATTTCCATGTCACCACGGATAGATAGATAGATGGTATTTCTTTTTAAAAGCTGAGTAATATTCCATATCTATCTATCTATCTATCTATCTATCTATCTACACACACACAGATTCAATTTGGTTTGGTTCAATTGGTGTATATATATCATACCATGTATCCAGTTGATTATTTAGAAATCCTGTTTTTCTCTACCTTCACAATTAATCCCACATCTGACCAAATCTCAGATATTCCACTGCAATCACCTAGTCAAACATCACCTCTAACTTAAACTACTCAGTTTTTTCCTAGTTGGTTTCCATGCTTCCACTCACTTATACTCTGTTTTTTACATAGCAAATCAGATGTTGTTATTCATTTGCTGAAATGTTCTAATGCCTTTCCATCTCAGAGTAAAATTTGTAGTTTTCACTGTAGCCTACAAGACCCTGCATGCTGTATCACCCTGTGTCCCCACTGACTTCATCTCTTAACACCCTCCATTCACTTGCTTTGCTTCACTAAAGACACTTATACTCTCCTCTGCCTAGAAACTCTTCTCTGAGAAATTCACCACTTTGAAATCTTCAAATGCTACCTTTCCTAACCACACAATATAAATTATAGCCTTCAAATCCTCAATCTTGATCCTCTTACCCTGTTTTATACTATATAGCACTCATGACCTCCTAACATATTCATTCTCTTTTCATTCTCTCTCCACTATAACGTATGCTCTGAAGTTGGGATTTTCCTGTATGGTCCACTCTATATTCATAGCAGCTAAGACAGTGCCTGGCAAATAGTAGGAGGTTAATATTTGTTGACTTGTTTAGTGGCCAGCAGAATAAATACACAACTGCAGATTCCTTCTCAGGATTAGAGACAATATGGTAAGGCTAAGAGTACAAACTTGGGAGTTTATAGATCTGGTTCAAATTCTAGCTCTATTACTTTCTATCTTACTGTTTGATTTGGAGAAAGTAAGTCAAACTCTCTGAGCTGCTTTCTAACCAGTGAAGTAAAGGCATTAATATCTACTTTATGGCTAAAATGAGCAAATCAGAGAACTCTAGATGCTGGCGAGGATGTGGAGAAACGGGAACCCTCCTACACTGTTGGTGGGAATGTAAACTGGTACAGCCCCTCTGGAAAACAGTGTGGAGGTTCCTCAGGAAACTAACAATAGAACTCCCTTATGACCCAGCAATAGCACTGCTAGGAATTTACCCAAGGGATACAGAAATGCTGAGGCATAGGAGCACATGTACCCCAATGTTCATAGCAGCACTCTCCACAATAGCTAAAACATGGAAAGAGCCTAAGTGTCCATCAAGAGATGAATGGATCAAGAAGATGTGGTTTATCTATACCATGGAATACTACATGGCAATGAGAAACAATGAAATCTGGCCATGTGTAGCAACATGGATGGACCTTGAGGGTGTTATGCTGAGCGAAATAAGTCAGGCAGAGAAGGACAAATATCATATGTTTGCACGTATAGGAGGATTAGGAGGAACTTGACGGAGGAACAAGGGGGAGAAGAAGGGCGGAAATGGTGGGGGAAAGGGAGAGAGGCAAACCATGAGAGACTCTTGAATGCTGACAAAAACTGAGGACTGATGGATGTGGGGGGAAGGGGGGATGGGCATGGAGGAGGGCACTTTGGGGATGAGCACTGAGTGTTATGTAGAAACTAATTTGACAATAAACTATTTGTAAAAAAATAAAATAAAAAAAATAAATGAGTTAGTCATACAAACTTTAAAAAAAATAATATCTACTTTACAATCTTATTTTTTTGATTAAATGATTAAATGTAAACAAAATACCTACCTTTAAACAATGCACATAATAGGCATTGAATAAAATGTTGTTCTCCTTTCTCCTTCTGTCTTAAGATTTATTTTTACTCTTCATATCTTATAGACCCTTGGGATAGTTTATCAGACTATCCTGTCCAAATCTGATGATGCTTCTATCCAACTTGAACTTCATCACTCCTTGGTGCTGCGATAATAACATTCACAATGCTCACATTGATTTTCAAACCTTCCCCAATGAATTTGGATGATTGTTTTCTCAAATACTACCTTCTATTAACTTCTTCCCTGTACCTTATGCTTCACTTACACTTATTATTCAGGGAACACAGGGTATAAGGTCCTATGTCCACATCTTTATATATTTTGCTTCCCTCTGCTTACAATATCCTTTTGCAACATCTCTCTTGTTAAAATTCTGCCCATTTTTCAACTCCTGGTCAAAATATCAAATTCATAGACATCTTTTACCTCAATTAATTAGTTACTCTTTCTCTCTTCCCTGTAGAATATTACTGGTTCATAAGACTTCTGATCTGATATCATCTTCTCGGAAACCTTCCTTGACCTATGCCCTCCTCCCTCTCCCACTCTAAGTTTTCACAAGGAACATATTTGATTCTTATGCCATACTTCTTCTGCCTAGCATTTACCACAGTGAGGGGTATTATATGCTCATGTGTCTGTCCCCCTCCTAGATTATAACTTTCTTGAAGACAGGATCAATGCCTTATCCACAGTCTGAATCCCTGAGACTTAATGTGGTTCCTGAGAGATAGCTGATATTCAGTGTATTAATGAATGAACAAAGTGTCTCTCTGTCTTCTAATCTGGATCTTGAAATTTGTAATATTTCTTGGTTGTCTCTATATGTTTTATTTATCCTCTATCATAGTGGCTGAAACATAGGGAATAAATATATTTTAGTTACTAAGATATGTTCTCTAGAATCTGACATCTTCACTTCAGTTCAGTTCAAGTCCCCACTCTACCACTTACCAGCGATATGATTTATATAAATTACATACCATCTCTATACCTCAGTTTACTTATCTCTAATATAGAAACAAAAAAGAAGTTATTGTTACAAGGTTTGAATACATTGGTTCTTACCATTCAGCCCAGTATCTGGCCCATAGGATATCAACAAATGGTTGTTATTTCTGTAACGCAGTTTGGAATTTATCACTCAGAAGTGTTGTATGAGTATTAACTATATATCAAGAGTATACTATGAAGTAAGAATATGGAGATGTATACCACATATCCTAAAACCTTAAAGAGTTCAAGTGTAGAGCAATGTATTATTTCGAGTTTCCTGATAAGCAAATGCCAAGAATGGATAAAAAATGTTAGAATTCTGTTAGGGTAAATGCCCGTGAAAGAAAATGGGGAGAGACAAAGAGGCTTGGAAGCCATTGAGGTTGCAATGTGAGTCTGACCCCAAGCAAAGGAGGGAGGGAAGTTTGGGTGAAAAGTTCAGCAAGGTCACTGGGGAGTCCTTGAGCCAAAGTCACCTGTCAGAGGAGTCTCACATCTTTCAAGAATGGGTTTGCCTTAGTATATTCCTGTCGTGTTCAGTCATTGGGTCTTTGGTTAGCAGCAACCTGTGAGAAGCGTGGCTTTGGAACAAATGAAACAATTGTTTCTAGAGTACAGCAGCTAGAGTCCTAAGTCAATTATGTTTCCCTGTAGTGAGAGATTTGCAAGGTACATTCTCATGGCTGCTGTAGGAAAATGCATGAGTAATATATCATATACATGTTGCAGATTTGGGGATGGGCACAGAGGAAAAGGTGAATCTATCTCCCTGGAAGGTACACAGACATGCTGAAAAAACAGATAATTTGAAGGACATAGAGCCAGCTATGATCACAGCTAATGACATTACTTACTGAATCAGCATATAAGGAAGGAACAAGTCAGCTGAAGAAGGATGATGGTCAGTGGAATGACTATCACATTGTAGCTCCTGCACTTCTAATAGTTAGAAGAAACATATGTGAGTTCTGCTCCCACATCACTTATTTCCAAAGTTTATTTCTAGACATATTCTTGCAGAAAAAAAAATCTTTTTAAAATGTTCATCTGTTTCCACTCTAAACTCATTTAGAACTGGAGTGTTTTGGTTAGATCCCAAAATCACTTGAAATATGGGCTGTGATCAAGCCTTGTACTGGAGTATGCTGATGACTCTAGGTGGTGTGTAACCCACACAAATGGAATCAATATTCAGACCCTTTACCAGGGCCACCCACTTCAGGCACCGGAACAGTAATTCCAAAGATAACCTGGTTCCTGCTCTTCAAAGAACACTTGAAGGGGTCTGGGACTTTACAAAAACAGAAAAGCAATCAGTGAAGAAGCATGCATTTCAGATTTTGTATGGTAGATTGTTACAAGAATGGCCTCCAGTGAAACACAGTGCCCTGAGTTCATGCCCTTTTGCACTGTGAGAATGACAGCCTTTCAGTCAAGAGGTAGAGTCTGTTTCTTCATCGTTTCAGTCTAGATTGGCCTTATGGCTTGCTTTGACCAGTAGAATGGGGAGAAAAAAAACTCTGTGATTCCTGAAGCTAGACACTAAGGGCCTTTGCCATTCTGCTTTGACACTATTAGAATGTTTTTGTCATTGTGTGAAGAAGTCATCTGCTAGAGAATGAGAGACCACCTGAAGGAGAACTGAGATATCACTTCAGATGACAGTCACACCAACTACCAGATACATGCATGAGACCATCTTAGATCAGCTCAAGTTGGCGATTAGATGACTGCAAGTACTTACAGGATCCTTGAGAGACTAGCAGAACTGCCCAGCAGAGTCCAGTCCTAATTGCTTATGGACACAATTGTAAGCAAATAAATGATTGCTGTTTTAACCCATGAAGTTTTGGAATAATTTGTTATGTAGCAATAGATAACAGCTGTTAAGTAATTAACTGCTTAAGTTTAATATCAACAGTTTTGAGACAGGTTAGTTTAGTGGAAAGGGTTTGGCGTTTGTCTTTGCAAATTTGGTTCTGGTCATCTGAATATACCACCTAACCTCTTCAAGCCTTAGTTTTCTTATCTGTAGAACAGGAAAAGCAGTTTGTTTGTTTGTTTGTTTGTTTGTTTGTATTTATTTTGAGAGAGAGAGAGAGTGTGCACACAAGTGAGTGGGGAAGGGGCAGTGAGAAGGAGAGAGAGAGAATCCCAAGTAGACTGCATTGTTAGCACAGAACCCAGTGCAGGGGTTTGAACTCATGAACTGTGAGATCATGACCTGACCTGAAATCAAGAGTCAGACACTTAACAGACTTAGCTACCCAGATGCCCCAGGAAAAGCTGCTGTCTTTATAGGTTTAGTGTAAGGACTGAATGGCCAAAAAATAGTAATGCACATGGTGACTAGCATGGAATCACTCAATAAATGTGAACTTAAACCCCCTATCCTCCTTCAGCCTTATACGTAGTGGGTGCTTCATAATTATATGTGTAATTTAGTTGAATCCTGCTCTCTGGTTGTTCTTACTCAGAAGATTACCATCTTATTTGATAAACTTAATAGCAGTGATTTACACACACACGCACACACACACACACACACACAGGAGCACATATATTTACTTATCAAACAAGGATTTTGTATGATGTCGATTGACAGATGTTTTCCTAAGCTTATTAGATGGATGCTGGGGATAAAGAAGAAGAAATATATTAATAAAAAAAAAGTATGTGACCAGATGAATACTTAATGAGTATGAGATTTCATTTTGGAGTGATGTTTTGGAATTAGACAGAGGTAGTAGTTGCAAAACATTGTAAATATACTGAATTGTTCACTTTAAAATCATTAATTTAGTTATATGAAGAATCTTAGTTCAAGAAAAAAAAAGTACATGGCTCCATGGCAAGGGTGATTTGGGTTGGAACTGAAACTGTGAATAGTGAAATAGAGAAATATAAGGCCCTATAGAAGATGGGAAAAGACTGGTGTAATCAGTTTAGCAAGGGATAATTCGGTTGTTAAATGGATCAAGGGGGCCATGGGGCAGGATATAACCAGCTATTTGGCTGGCCAGTCAATCTCTGAATTAGGTTTATGTTCTGCTGTGATTGTGCTGTTTGTTTCTCCATACAAATGTGACACTGAGCACTGCTTAAGTACTTTTTCTCATGTGGTTTCACTAGTCTAGAATGCCACCTGGCTTCCCCAAGACAAAAACTTATATGCTAACACTCCCTTTTAATTTAGGAAGGAGGCAGCATCAGAACCAAGAGTGAGAGAAAAAGGGAATTAATATAAAGAGGTAGAATAAATGAGCAATGCCATTGCAAGGCTGGCCACAGCTTTGCAACAAACAAAGCTTAGTTGCTTAGTCTCTCTCTTTTCCCATTAGTGAAAATGTGCACTATTGAGCATCACTTCCTCCATGCTTCAGGCTGTGAGACATAGCCCACAGTGGCTGCTAGGGGAATAAATTTCAAGAAGGCAGCAGCAGATGCATCTGCAGAGTGAATCACAGGGTACGGAATGAATCACTAAGGAGGTGGATGGTATGCAAGCCAGCAGTACCCCATGCTGGCTCACCTCTACCCTCATGGGCCTGTGTAGGTGAGACCAGTGTGGGTGTGTGGGTACCAAGCAGGTCCCATAGTGCCTTGTACCTCAGCAACAACAGGGAAGCCTTGGCATAGGAGGCAAGAGTAGCATGCTGTAAGATATGAGGCCAGGCTCTTTTGGATTATTCCTGTAACATAAAAATCTAGTGCTATAACTGCCACAGGCCTACCTGGGTGAATAGGTAGAGTACCAAGGCAACATCACTACCATGATACAAGTGGTGAAGGAGCTCAATAAGTCTCACTCCACTGAAAATAAAACCCTTTTCCATAAATTCCAGGACTGTGGTTGGTGCTAGGTGATCTTCATATATAGCCTTATTATTCAAAGAATAAAAATGGCTAAGAAAATCTGGGGAGGTGAGTAACTTGGTTGGGTATTCTCATCTGGATTGCATCTCTAATTGCTATCTCCCAGATCATAGCAATTTGATGTTATCTTATAAACACTGAATGTACCCTAACACCCAGCAATTCTACTCCGATGTAAATATCTAAAATAAAGTTTTAAAGTATATACCAGGATACAAGACTGATCATAGAAACCCTGGTCATAATGGTAAAAATCTAGAATTTATTTTAAAGATAAATGAACAGCGTAAAATAAAGTCATGCACAGATAACAGTGTCTTACAAAGTATAGATTGTCATTAATTAATTCTATATACCCATATTCTCTAAAACACAATTATTTTTCTTTATGTTCTGTATCTCAGCTGCATCACAGAATATACCACTTGGAATTCCAAGAATACAATGATATATTTACCACCTTTGTACATAATGTGCTTGGTCTGCTATGTTCTTTCTATAGCCCCTCCATCCTCTAGGCTTCTGCCTAAGTAAATATCCCTTCTTTGGGAAAGAGCAGTGAAACACCTCTCAAAACCAAGACCTAGACAGTTTTCCAGTCTGTCTATTCATGAGCCCCATCCCTCTGGGAGTAATGATATGGTGATATCATTGATCTAGCACAGGTTAGCTATTACCATCAATCATGTGGTAGCTAGAATAGAATTGTGGACATTATGATGAGCTTCATAGAAAAGGATACCTGTTTTGTTAGACAGAAAACTGGAAATAAGAATGATCAAGAATATGACAAAAGTGTGAGCATAAATATGAAGGAGGAAAAGCATAAAATATAATCCAGGAAGAATGAGAGAGGTCCATTTTATGACATGTAGGTATATTAGTAGGAGCTAGAGGCTGATAAGTCCAACATACTGATCTGGAGCTAAACTTTGAAAGGTCTTGAGCATCTTGAAAAGGAACCTCTACTTTATGTTGGTGACAGTGTAAAATCACTGAATGACTTTAGGCAGGAAGAACATCATCAAAGCTCTTTTTTGGAAAACTGTTTGACAATGGTATATAGAAAAGATTGGCTCAGAAACATTCAGAACCTCTACAAGGAGCCATCATATACACATGGGGTGTAGGTGTTCAGATAATTTTGAACACCAAGCCATCCTGGAAGGTCTGTTATTGTGTTTCTGAAACAAGAAATGAAACTTGGTCCAAAGTAGGGAGAAATGCAGAGTAGTTAGCAAGTCAGTAAAAGGTCACTCAAGATTCTGAATGTAGCAAAGGTTTAGGACTCCTGCTTCCTTGTGATTATGAAGTAGGGGACCATGCCTGAAATCTGAACAGAACTATGAAAGTCAGGTTGGAAACTGCATGAGGCTGACCTCTTTGGAAGTAAGAGTAATGGTTTGCAGGACTTATATAGAATATAAAGAGGACTGGGAGCTATGGACTGATTGATTTCTTGCCTGTGGACTTAAACACTTTGGGAATTCAACTTATTTTGGATTTACCACTTTACCTCTTTCAGGTCTGTAACCTATACCATGCAAAGGTTTCTTCAGATAAATTAGATAAGTACCTAGTAGCATACTGGAGATATGGTAGAATTGGCTACAAATTAGTATCAAGATAGCTGTACAACCACGTTAGACCACTAAACTACTCTGGGAAGATAGACAAACTTTCAAGTAGCCGACTTGTCTGAGTACCACCATGGAGTTCTTGGCTCCCTATAAAACATTAACAGAACAAATTAGAGTGTTGATAATGCCAGATATATCAGCATTCATTTGTTTAATTAAACAATTAAGGCTGCTCTTAGTGTGGGTCATTTCAAAAAATGTTAAAAATAAAATTAAACACATAAGCTAACAAAAGATAAAGACCCTAATGTTTCTAGTTGAAGGCAGTTAATTTATATGGATCTGAGTCCCTGAAGGCACTACAGTTTATTAAAGTTACCAAGGCAGAGAAGTGATAAAATATTTTATGCAGTTCTTTAAAGGCCAAATTGCTCTGACACTTTTAAAGTCCAAAAGATGCAGTCTGTTAGGATGCTTTGTTAGCTAACTGTTGTTTCTCTTCCTGAACTGGTCCAGAACCTAAAGATGGGCCCCCTTTCTTTATTTCTTATGACTGAAAGCATCCTTATACTATCCATGGTTGGTCATATAATCAGAAATTCACAGATGGATTGGCCCCAGGAGTTTATTATACTAACAATAATGAATCGGAAAGGTCTGTGCTCAGTGTACCATTATTGGACATGACTCAACCATGTATCTCTTTCTTTCTTCCCTTTCTCTTTCCCTTTTTTTCTCCCTTCCTCTCTCTTTTGTTTCTCCCCTACCTTTTTTCCCCTTTTTTCTTCCTTCTAGCATCCCCTTCTTCCTCCACTCCTCCTTCCCTTTTTCTCTTTCTGCTTTGTTTCTCCCTGTTATCATTTGCTCCATCTCTTCTTATTGTATTCTCAAGATTATACTATTCATTAAATTATCTTTCAGTTTTGGAATTCACAATTTAATGTCAGTTGCCTAATTGAGGGAACAACTCTCCAAAGCTGACATTCAATCTCCACTTATATTCTAGCCATAGCCACTTATAAGGATGCTCCGTGTCTCTCTGGGGGGGAAAAAAAAGTGCCTCTAAAAAATGTCTACCTAAAGTAAATTCAAATTTGTCTCCCTATGCTTCCTCAGTGAATGGTTGATTCTTTCCTCACTCTTCTTTTCTACTTCCAATACTTCTTTGCTAGTTCCTTCTTTCTGAATCTACAGAGTCTTTTAATGTCCTATCCATGCACCATGTCAATTTCTTCCATCATGCCTCTGCTCTAAAAATTCTTCCTTTTTTCTAAATTCTTAAGTATTATCTACCTATTGACTGATCTACCCTTCACTCAACTCTGTTAATAGTTCTGTTTATTATCTAATGTACATGCCATTTAGGAATGTTACAAGAGTATACATTATACATTGTTCTACCTAGGAGCTATATTGAAGTATCTTACTAATGATTGTTTATGAAGAGGCAGGAATAGTAAGGAGTCCACAGCTGACACTAGACCCCAAACAGTGGGGAGCTAAGCAAGTTTCATGTGCTGAGAAGGTCTCAAGTTGCTCAAATTTTTAAAAACCACATTCAGTTGAATAATCAACTGTACACAGAGAAAATGAAACCTGTGGAGGGTCCCAAAGGTGAGTTGGGCACAATGACTAGAGATAAAAGTTTATGATATTCCAGAATTGAAGCAAGCAGACAGAATTTTGGATGACCTATCAGAGTAGACAGCAAATGACAAAATGAATACCAGGAAGTTTGGGTGACATTCTAGAAATTATATGATATGGCAGACTGGGTGGGACATGAATAAAAGACAAAGCAGTCCTTAGGAAGATAAGATTATAAAGTAGGTCATCAGTACTAGAGCTCTGGACACTTGACCTCCCTCAGCACTTTGCCTACATTGTTGTCACTTATCATACTCTGTCTAAGATTATAGTTGTCTGTGTGTCTCATTGTCTTCTTGGGATAAAAAGCTCTCTGAAAGCAGAACCTGGGCCTCATTCATTTTATATCACAGCAGCACCAAAATCCTAGTCGTGGGCCACTGGTTATAAGGGCTTTAACGAATTCTTTCTGATCACACTTGAGAAGTATGCTTCCATGTAATATTTGGTGCCCCAAAGCTGAGGTATCTGAGTTGGTGGTTTCCCTTTGAATGTCCACAACCTTCACCCCACTACTCTAACCTAAATTCCCTTCTTCTAGCTTCTTACTTGGTCTCTCCACCTGCATAGGTGCATTCTCCCAAATGTAGGTATAATCAGTATGTTGCTAGAGCTATCTTCCTGAATAATTTTATCATTCTAAAATATATCCCTTGGTACCCTGACAGTCACATGACCTATAAAAGTCAATATAAATCCTTCACTCTAGATTTCAAGGTTCTACAAAAAATTATTCTAACCTACCTTCATAGTCTTATTTCCTAAATCTCCACAAACTAGACTTGATACTAGTTTCCAAATGTAAACCATAGCCCCCTCCCAACTTTCCCAGCTCTGTACTTTTGTTTAGGCTGACCTATAGACCAACAATATCCTGCTATGTCCTTTTTATTTATATCCTTTTTTTTATTTTTTAAAGCCCATATGAAATGCTATCCTCTCCATCAAACCTTTCCTGATTTTTAAAACTGGTAGGCTCTTCCTCTCTTCCTCCACTAGCCTCCTTTAAGGCTTTATTCTTTTTTTTTCTCCTTGATATCCTAAATTTTTAACTGAATCACAGTTATAATGTGTGATTTTAATTAATTAATTAATTCATTCATTCATTATTACACATGAGTACTTGCTTTTTGGCCAGGATCCTTACAAGTTGAACAAGATTGGGAAGTCCTTGCCAGTGAGAGGCTCATGCACCAATGGAGGAGACACAATATTTGTAAATATGCACTAAAACTATAATGTGTTAGCCCTAAAAATAGGTATGAACAGAATCCTATGGAAGCTGAGAAGAATTAAGAACTTTAATTAATAGGAAGTTCAAGGCATCTATTATAGATTAGGCAACATTTGAACTGTGACCAAGGGATGAGTAAAGATTTGCCAAAATCAGAAAAAACTAGTGGCTCAATAGATTTTACCACATTATAATGTCAGTGAGAAGGGAAAATATCTTATTCATCTTATTCTCTTTCACTCTGCCTTGCACATAATCAAGGCTCAAATAAATATTTGTTGAATGTGCAAATGAATGAATGTATGAAAGAATGCTTTCTTTAAAAGCTAGCCTGATGAAGCATGCACTAAAATAATTTAGAGAGTTACCTGAGTGACTGCCTACTGTGAGAGCTCCTATCTATTAGTTGCTGAGGAGCTACATTAAAAATGCAGATATTATAAAATATAACTATCCATAAACATGTCTCTTTATTTGGGTTATCTCCTGAAGAAAATTCCTTGATATGGAATTCCAAGAAAGAGGGACAAATTTGAGAATTGATACATATTACTGAATTGCTTTCCAAAAGGGTGTATCAGGCAAAAGAACAAAGTAAGTCATAGTTGTTGACTGCCTATTTTGTGTCAGTTGCTGTGCTATCAACTTTTATATGTATTATCATTCTGAAATCTCACAACAATATTGAGAATTAATTATTTCTCTTTTACAAAGAGGAAGCCCAAAATTCAGACCAGTTAAGGGACCTGCATTAGATCTTACAAGTAAATGAAGGAGTCATGACTTAAACACATAAAACATTTCAAGGCCCAAACTTTGTCTAAATGCTATACACAATTCAAGGATAAGCTTATGGCATTATTGTGGCTGGAATGGTAGATATGTCTGGGAATTCATGAAAGATAAACTTGAAGGAAAGCCCAGTTGAATGAAAATATGAATACCAAGTTGAGGGATTTATTTTTGTTCTCACAGGCAAGAACAAGTAAACATCATCCTTGATTCTTTGCAAATATGAAACTTTCATTCATTTGTTCATTTATTCATGTATTAAACATTTACTGAGTATGTCATGTGACTCACATATACTCTGGAATTTATACATGCAAATATGTGATGTCCCTTTTGAGGTATCTCTAGAAATTTGTGACAAATGTTTTGGGAAGAACTGTGAAATACAGTTATGTTATACATACAGATATGTTACAGTAGTAAATAATAATAATGTTATGATACTCATTAATAAATAGCCAATATTTATTGATTGCATACAGTGTATTGACCATAATGCTACATGCTTAACATATATTATCTCAATCTTCAAAATCCTTTGAGAAATGTACCATTATTCCTATTGCCCAGGTGAGGAAAAATAAAGTTCAAGTAGATTAAATAACTGTCCAAGGTCAAAAAGCTACTAAGACTGTACTTGTTGACTAGCTGAGTAATTTTATCTTCATTTTACAGAGAGGAAAATAAGCCTCAAAGGGGTAAAATATTGACATTTTCTCAAGGCTACACTGTTAGTAAGTAGTTTTCAAGTGGTTCATTCCCAAGAAGCAGGATCCTGGGAGGGACTAATACTCTGGGTAGCAATCTCTTAGAATCTGTCTCTGAACAGTATAGTATGTCACTTCCTGGGAGGTAGACTGCAATGCGGGGAACTAAAAGGGGAAATTAATAGCTAGAGTCTTGGGTAAGATATGGAATTGAAAAGTCAAGTAGACCAGTTAAAGACTGCTGATCATGAAAGGCCAGGCAGAGCAAAGTCCAGAGCTGACGATTAGAAAGTCTGGAGGTGCTGGTAATTGTAATGATGGTCTCAGCTAGATCAGCACTTTTCAATCTTCAGTACACATTCAAATCACAAGGGGAATTTCATTAAAATACAGATTCTTATTCAGTAGTTTGATGATGAGACCCAAGATACAACATTTCCAGCAGGCTCCAAGGTGATGCCACCGCTGCTGGTTTATGAACACTGACTATCAAAGAGTTAACACATACTGAATTTACTATATAAAGAACTCTTCTGTGAACTTGTTATATGTTAGTTCATTGAATTACCTACCTTGATAACCCTCTGAAGTAAGTGATAATTTTTACCTTTCTTTTGAAAACAAGGAAAGTTAAGAAGCACAAAACAGACTAAATATCTTGCCAAATTGAGCAGCAGTCAAATCAGGATGCCAAATTAGACAGTCTAGCTCTAGAACCCACAATGCTAATAACTGTTATGTCTTATTGTCATATAAGAACAAAAATTAAAGACATATCCTCTAAAAAGTTCAGTCCATTATCTCTTGATGATACTAGAAACAGACTTCATCCCATACTCAGCAACGATCCACTGACTGCCTGTAATGTAACTGACACAAAACATATAATGATGAACAATACCAGAAATGGTCCCTGCTCACATGGAATGTGTATTATGGTAAAAGGAAAAACATATGACCCAGCAATAGCACTGCTAGGAATATACCCAAGGGATACAGGAGTGCTGAGGCATAGGGGGCACATGTACCCCAATGTTCATAGCAGCACTCTCAACAATAGTCAAAACATGGAAAGAGCCTAAGTGTCCATCAACTGACGAATGGATCAAGAAGCTGTGGTTATCTATACAGTGGAATACTACAAGACAGTGAGAAAGAATGAAATCTGGCCATGTGTAGCAACAGGGATGGAACTGGAGGGTGTTATACTGAGCAAAATAAGTCAGACAGAGAAGAACAGATACTGTATGTTTGCACATATAGGAGGATTAGGAGGAACTTAACGGAGGACCATGGTGGAGAGGAAGGGGGAAAATAGTTGGGGAGAGGGAGGGAGGCAAACCATGAGAGACTCTTGAATGCCGAGACCAAACTGAGGACTGATGGGGGGGAGTAGAAGGGGGGTGATGAGCATGGAGGAGGGCACTTGTGGGGATGAGCACTGGGTGTTATATGGAAACCAACTTGACAATAAACTATTTAATTTTTTTAATTAAAAAAAGGAAAAATATAGAGAATAACTATTGAATCTTTACTATATGCTAGATAGTATTCTAAGCACTTTACATGTAATCATCACAAAAGTCCTTTAAAACAGGTACTAAGACTGATGGAGAAACTCAGCAATAGAGAAGTAAGTAACTTCTACAAGGCCACAGTTAAATAGCAGGACTAGGAATTAAATCTAGGCACTCTGATTTCCAGATTCTCTATTTATCACTACTATGTTTTATGCCTCTGTAAATAAATGAATATAGAGTAAGATAAGAGCTATGAGAGAGACAAACAGGATGCTAACATAGAGAAAGATTAGAGAGTTATAGATTAAGTGTTAAAGAATGCCTCTCTGAGGACTAGGGCATTTTATCTAAGACCTGAAAGATGAGAAGGAGCCTGTCACACAGAGTCAAAATATATGGGATGAGGAAACAGACTTTTCAAAGGCTTTTCAAAAGACTTTCCCTGGGATGGAAAAAACATAGAATGTTTAAATAATTGAAATAAACCAGTATGGCTGTAGACTAGAGAATAACGTGCAAAAAAGGAAGAAAGATAGGGAGGGAGGAAGGGAGGGAGGGAAAGAAAAAACATCATGATATTAACCTGGAGAGGTAGTCAGAGGGTTGGTTTTATCCTAAGTATAATAGGAAGCCATCAGAGAATTTTAAGCAAGGAGTTAACATGATTGCATTTACCTTAAAAGAGAGAGAGAGAAAGAGAGAGAGAGAGAGAATTCTGGTTGTTAGGTTGTTAGGTGGATAATAGATCAGAGAGTGCATAACAAGAAGTAAAAATATCCCTTAGTAGTCCAGGAATAGAGATGGTAGTGGCTTGGATAAGGTTGGTGGGAAGAGTTGAAGATAAATGATTTAGTGGTAGAGTCAACTGGTAATGTGCTTTGGAGGAACAATGAGGAAAAAGAAGTATAGGGAACCTTATAGGGAGCCAGTGATCCAAGGTGGTTGGTCAGAAAATAGAGATGCCACTCCAAGAGATGTGACTCTGGCTGAAGAAGGCTGCCTGGTTTCTCCATGGGAATCTCAGCTGCCACATAGAAGGGAGGAGGCATCACACCATATCAAAACTGGTTCATTTGATGCTTCAGGCTTCATGGAGTTAACAGCCAAATCAATTTTAATACTGTGGAACCAGGATATTTCTTGTATTTCTGCAGAGGGGCAACACAATCTGTAAATTTTTTGTATGCTTATTGTGAATAGCTGAGATAGGCTAGGATAGAGAAAGAATGTAAAACATCTCACATGACTGTGATGTAACCTAAAGGTCTTTTTTTTTTTTTTGTCTTCATATCTCTTCATATAATGTTGATCAAAGAGGCAAAGGGGAGCTAACAATTTACCATCAAATCTGGAAAAACAAAACAAAACAAAAAATATATATGTATATATATATTTTTTTACTTCATTTCAATGGAGGTGCTATGGAATTTTCTAAAAATATTTGGTAAAGAGTCCTCTCCTTGTATAACTCAACACCAAAAAAACAAATCATCTGATTTAAAAAATAGGCAGAGGACTGAATAGACGTTTCTCCAAAGAAGACTTATATGAATAACAGACAAGAGACATATGAAAATATGCTCAATACCACTTATAATCAGGGAAATGCAAATTAAAACCACAATGAGATATCACTTAATACTTATCAAAATGGCTAACAACAAAAACAAAAGAAATAAGAAGTGTTAGCAAGGATATGGAGAAAAAGGAACCCTCTTGTACTGTTGGTGGGAATGCAAACTGGTATAGCCACTGTAAAAGCAGTATAAAGCATCCCCCAAAAATTAAAAATAGGGCCTCCTGTGTGGCTCAGTTGGTTAAGCATCCGACCTCCGCTTGGTGAGGAAGTGGAAGGTGATCTCATCATTCGTGAGTTCGAGCCCCATTGGGCCATGTGCTGACAACTTGGGGCCTGGAGTCGGCTTTGGATTCCGTGTCTCCCTTTCTATCTGTCCTCTCTAGCTCGCTCAAACTCTCGTTCTCGCTCTCAATCTCTCTCAAAAGTAAATAAACATTAAAAAATTAAAAATAGGACTACTCTATGTTCCAGCAATTGTACTATGGGATATTTACCCACATAAAATGAAAACACTAATTTAAAAAGATATATGCATCACTATGTTTATCACAGCACTATTTACAACAACCAAGATTTGGAAGTAACCCACATACCCAGCCATAGATGAATGGATAAACATGTGGTAAATATGTGCAATGGAATAATGCTCAGCCATAAAAAAAAAAAAAAATGAAATCTTGACAACTACAACAATATTGATGTATCTATACATTATCATGGTAAGTGAAATCAGTCAGAGAAAGAAAAATGCCATATGATTTCACTCATATATGAAATATAGGAAACAAAACAAATGAACATAGAAAACAAGACAAACAAACAAAAAGCAGACTCTTAAAACCAACTGATGGTTTCCAAAGGGGAGGGAAGGAATAGGTAAAATAAAGAGAATTAACAGTATACTTATCTTGGTAAGCACTGAGAAATGTATAGAATTGTTGAATTATTATATTTTACACCTGAAATTAATATAACGCTGATTGTTAAATAGAGTTTAATTTAAAAACAAACAAATAAAAAAACTTATCTCCATGGAGTCCTCAGATTTGGGATTTATTTTTCTTATTTTTTTTAAACAATTGTCCTTTTACTTTTATTTATGTTTTCCTTTTTTTTTTCAGAGTTTATTGTCAAGTTGGTTTCCATATAACACTCAGTGCTCATTCCAACAAGTGCCCTCCTCCATGCCCATCACACCCCCTCCCCTCCCCCCACCCCCATCAGCCCTCAGTTTGTTCTCAGCATTCAAGAGTCTCTCATGGGATACCACCTCACACCAGTCAGAGTGGCTAAATGAGCAAATCAGAGAACTCTAGATGCTGGCGATGATGTGGAGAAACGGGCACCTCCTACACTGTTGGTGGGAATGTAAACTGGTACAGCCCCTCTGGAAAACAGTGTGGAGGTTCCTCAGGAAACTAACAATAGAACTCCCCTATGACCCAGCAATAGCACTGCTAGGAATTTACCCAAGGGATACAGAAATGCTGAGGCATAGGAGCACATGTACCCCAATGTTCATAGCAGCACTCT
>NW_024080889.1:1696207-1733556 GCF_003009895.1 Hyaena hyaena
CTGTTCCATTGGTCTATGTGTCTGTTTTTGTGCCAATATCATACTGTCTTGATGACAGCTTTGTAGTAGAGGCTAAAGTCTGGGATGATGATGCCTCCCATTTTGTTTTTCTTCTTCAATATTACTTTGGCTATTTGGGCTCTTTTGTGGTTTCACACAAAGTTTAGGATAGTTTGTTCTAGGTTTGAGAAGAATGCTGGTGCAATTTTGATTGGGATTGCAATGAATATGTAGATTTCTTTGGGTAGTAATGACATTTTAACAATATTTATTCTTCAGACCCATGAGCATGAAATGTTTTTCCATTTCTTTGTGTCTTCTTCAGTTTCCTTCATAAGTTTCTATAGTTTTCATCATACAGATCTCTTATGTCTTTGGTTAGGTTTATTCCTAGGTTTTATGGTTTCTTGTGCAGTTATGAATGGGATCAGTTTCTTGATTTCTCTTTTTGTTGCTTCATTATTAGTGTATAAAAATGAAACCGATTTCTGTACATTGATTTTGTACCCTGCAACTTTGCTGAATTCATGGATCAGACTAGTAGGCTTGTGGTGCAGTCTGTCAAGTTTTCTATGTAGCGTATTATGTCATCTGTGAAAAGTGAAAGTTTGACTTCTCTGCCAATTCTGATGCCTTTTATTTCCTTTTGTTGTCTGATTGCTGATGCTAGGACTTCCAGCACTATGTTAAACAACAGTGGTGAAAGTGGACATCCCTGTCGTGTTCCTGATTTCAGGGGGAAAGCTCTCAGCTTTTCCCCCTTTGAGGATGATGTTACCTGAGGGCTTGTCATAGATGGCTTTTATGATGTTTAAGTAAGTTCCTTCTAACCCAAATTTCTACAGGGTCTTTACCAGGAAGGAAGTATTTTATCAAATGCTTTTCTGTATCTATCTACAGGATCATATGGTTTTTGTCTTTTCTTTTGTTAATGTGATGCATCACACTGATTGATTTGCGAATACCGAACCAGCCCTATAACCCAGGAATGAATCCCACTTGATCATGGTGGATAATTATTTTATGTGCAGTTGAATTTGATTTGCAAGTACCATTCCTTTCTGGCCTGCCAAGTTTCAGTAGATAGGTCTGTCACCACTCTGATAGGTTTCCCTTTGTATGTGAGGGCCCTTTTCTCCCTAGCTGCTTTCAGAATTCTCTTTCTGTCCTGATATTTTGCCAGTTTCACTATGATATGTCGTGCGAAGATTGATTCAAGTTACGTCTGAGGGGAGTTCTCTGTGCCTCTTGTATTTCAGTGTCGGCTTCCTTCCCCAGATTGGGGAAGTTTTCAGCTGTAATCTGTTCAAGGACCTTTCAGCACCTTTCCCTCTTTCTTCCTCTTCTGGAATTCCTATGATACACATTATTATTCTGTTTGATTGTATCACTGAGCTCTCAAACTCTCCTTTCATGTTCCTGGATCAGTTTATCTCTCTTTTTCTCGACTTCCTCTTTTTCTATAATTGTGTCTTCTAATTCACTTATTCTCCTTTCTACCTCTTCAGACTGTGCATTGGACCCCTCCATTTTATTATGCACCTCTTTTGTAGCATTTTTTAAGTCATCACAACTATTTTTAAGCTCCATAGTCTTTGTAGCAATAGTTTCTCTGATATCTTCCATGCCTTTTTCAAGCCCAGCGATTAATTTTATGACTGTTGTTCTAAATTCTTGTTCAGTTATGTTGCTTATACATGTTTTGATCAGTTCTTTGGCTGTCATTTCTTCCTGGAATTTCTTTAGAGGAGAGTTCTTCCATTTTGTCATTTTAGCTCGCTTTCTGTCTCTTGTTAGTTTTAAAAGCTTGTTATGCACTCTGTACCTGCAAGTACTGCTGTATTAAAGAAGGCTCTTTGACTGTCTAGAGCCTCTCCATTCAGGAAGTGTTCTTTGAATGGTGTCTCTTGGTCTCTCTTGATGAGATTTTGGTTACTCATAGTGGTATTTGGGGATTCTCCACTATGTGTCCTTTGGTTTGCTTCGTGAAGCAGCCCTGGGAAAGAAAACAGACAGACAAGCACACAGTAAACAAGTCAACACAGATGCACAGACAAATCCAACAAACAAGAAACCAAAAGGGAGAAAGAAAAAGAAAATAAAAAGATGAAAAATAAAAGGAGGAATGACAAATAATAAAAAGAAAAAAGAAAGAACAAGACAAGGGACAGTCTAAAAGCATAAAACCAGAATTCCCAGCTACAAATAAAGAGCAGGGTATATGCAGTGCTGATGGAAAAGTATATACAAATAGAGAAATGATAGGGTGGGGAGGAAGCGAAATTGGACAATGACCAGATAGAGAGACTAAGAGGCTTAAATCAGAGAAAGAGGAGAATATGGTAAGAGGTGAGAAAAGGAAACGAAGATAATGTTACTCAGAGAAACTATATAGTCTGATTACTCCAGAGAGAGAGATAGTAAGGTAGCAGTGGAGGTGTAGAATATACATCTAGAGAATGGATTAAATGTGATTGTTTAAGCAAAACAATGACCAGAGTGCCCAGTCCAGCAGAGGGGAGGGAATGAATGAGACAAGGGAAAATATATCTGAATAGTAAGAATTGATCTAGCATTAATCACAGCAGTGCATCCATGTTGGTTTTCCCCTGGGTTCCAGTAAAGGGGAAAAAAGCAGCTCTCTAGCGGAGATAGGCATGGTTTGGTATAGGCTGGTCTTAGCCTCCACTGCATCCTCAGCCACTCCCTGAGGTCTCATCCTGGTGGTTGTGGGGAGAAAAATGGCGGCGCCCCAGTCCCTTCTGAACCAAGCATTGGAAATCACTCTTTTGGGTCCGATCTCCCTTGGTGTAGCCAAGGTGAGCCCTGTTCTATGCCCAAAACCCCACCACGTTTTCAGATCTTAGTCCACACACTTTATTGATACTGCCCGAAATATAAACTCAGAGGCCCAGTACTTCTGACCAAAGTTTCAAGCCTTCCGCTTCCCCACTAGGGATCAAGCCGAACCAGGAGAGTTCAGAGCAGTTTCAGGGTTCAGGACGAGCTGCTTCCCCTCTGGATCGAGCTGGATAGCAGAGGAGCAGTTCTCCTGGCACCGCCTGGGACCCGGTCACCCAGCTCAAAGTTAGCACCACAGCTGGGAACTGGATCACTTCTGTCCCAAGCTGAGGTTTTGCTCTGTGAGCAGTTTCAGCCACTCTTTCTTTTCCCCTCAACTCACCATGGCTCCCCACAAAGGGGGCTCCCCCCCCACCCCGTGTCTCTGGTCCGGCCCATTTTATCTTCCCCAGTTTGCACTAATGCACCTATAAGGTTGTTTTCTCAGCAGAGTCTGCCTCTTTTTCCTCCCAAACTCCTGTGGTTTCATAAGCGTTCCTATGGCTTCAGGCCTTCTCCATTTGAGTGATGGGGGCGAGTGAAATCTACGGAGATCCCCCACTTCTTTGCCATCTTGCCCCAGTCAGATTTGGGTTTTAAACTTTGCTTTATCACACTTTTTCTGGGCACTTACTTTATCTATCTGAGCCTCAGTTTTCTCATCTGCAAACTGTGACCTAAAAGCACAATTGACAAGTGGTTTTAACAGTTAAAAATAGTTTATGCCAAGTACCATCCCGTAGTGGACACTCAACAAATGCCAGTGGTATTGAAAAGGAAGCATTGTTCCATAAATACTAGGTACAGAATCTGTCCCATTGTAATCACTGGGCTTGGATTTCTCTGATTGTCTCACATATAAGAACATTAAGGAGCTGATCTTCCAAATCTAAGAAAGTCTCAAGAAACTTTGGAAAATCATAAGTATGTTAACCCTGACCTGAACAAAATTCATTCACCAACCAGTTAACCTAAATGAAATTTAATTCTTTTGTGTTTCAAAGGATCTTAGGCTGAATTTTGAGGAATGTCTTTCAATTACTTTCTAATGATTTATATTGTATTGTTTTCTATTTGTGGTAGCCAGCCTTCAAGATGGCTCCTAATAAACCTCAGCTTACCTTCTTGTGTAGTTCCCTCCGATATTATACCAGAGCTAGTATGTGTGATGAATAAAATATGGCATTAGTGATGATATGTTACTTTTGAGATAAGGTTATAAAAGACGCTGTGGGTTTTCTTTTGGTTTCTTTCTCTCTCTGATTCTTTGCTATGGGTGAAACCAACTACCATATCATGAAAAGTTCTATGGAGTGAGCCATTGTAGCAAGGAGCTGAAGACTACAACCAATAGTCATGTGAATTAGTTTGAAAGTAGATCCTGCAGTACCAGCCAAATTTTCAGATAACTGTAGCCTAGGCTAATAGCTTGTCTGAAATTTCATGAGAGACCCTGAGCTAAAACAGTCTTGTAAATCCATTCCTAAATTTCTGACTCTCAGAATATGTGAGAGATAATGAATGTTTGTCCTTATAAGCTACTATGCTTGAGAATAATTTGTCACACAGCAATATATAAGTAATACACTATTTTGTTACTCAAGTCTGAGGAAAATTGACGTTTATGTTTTATAGCTCTTTCTCAGAGCTTTTACTTATCTCTTCTGTTAATATAACTGGGGTTGGAAATTTCTTATTTGTTGTGTATTCTAGGAATGATTATAGTCAGGATGAACCCACATGTCAGGATAGGAAGCTGTTACCCTTATTTGTTGTTGAGTTAAAGGAAATATGGGATATAGAAATCTGTGACTGAGGTGGAATAAAAAGACTGAGTTCAGATAGTTGAAGCTGAAGAAATAGCAAAAGAGTCAGAAACTCAGCATAGAGCCTGGCACTTAGTAGGTACTCAAACATCTGTTGACTTAGTTCCTTCACACTTGAGTTCAGTCAGCCTGTCCGTTACTAGATGGACCTGTCTCTCTTGCAAAGGGCATGCTTCCAGATCCAGACCGCAACAGTTGTCATGTACTTATGTGTGTCCAGTGGCTGTGAGAAGACTGGAGACTGTGTGTGTGTGTGTGTGCGCATGTGTATGTTTCATATGTGTGCATGTATGCATGTACATGCATATGCAAATGCCTAAGTGCATAAATATATGCTTTTATGTGTTTAGCTCTACCAAAAATCACATTTATTTCCAATTTTTTAAATTCAGTCCAGCTACCATGTTGGGAACTGATCTGCCTTGTCAAATGAAGAGCACTTTACCATCTAGCCATTTATTTAGCTGACTCTGGACACATTCTTGAACTGTTATGACACATGATGGTGACAATACCCTGAATGGGTACAATTTGAGAAAAATTAGGCAACAACCACAGTATATTAAAGAGGACTCTGGCTAACTCCTCTTTTGCTGGGAAGACTAACTTTGACAGATCAGCCCAAGAGATCATGCTTGCAGCAAAGATCCCAGACCTTATCCAGAAATGAGCTTGTTAACACTGCAGTTCATCATCTGTGAGTTCCTTGTAAGGGTACTTACCTTTATTAGAAATCTGTTTAATGCTCATGTGGAACTGAGAATATGACCCTTGGGGGTCTTATTTCATCCACCTATTGATGGAAGCCTGCTTCCCTATTTTCCCAGATTTTAGGATTATGGTGTATGTAAAGGTCAAGAGACTGGACTCTAGAATCAAATCCTAGCTTCACCACTTAATATAAGAAAAATTGGGAAAGCAATTTCAACTCCCTAAGCTTTATTTTCTTGAACTGTAGCATGGGATCAAAATAACTCCTATCTTGAAGGATTGTTGGGATAATTAAATCAATTAATGCATGTAAACATCTGAAAACAGTGTCTGGCACATTGTAAACGTTCAATATTTTTAGCTATTATTATCCTTATTAGTGTTATGAGTCAGTTTGGTGTAGAGGAAGGAACTAGGGCTTTAAGGTTGGATGAACTTTTTTGGATGACCTTGAATAATTTACTCAATCTCTTTGAACCCTCTTTTCTTCATTTGTAAAAGGGGAAGACATTACCTACACTAGAGGGTCATTTTAAAGATTAAATAAGATCATACACACACAAGATGTGAGATATATTAGGTGAAAATATAGTTCCTTTCTCCTTCTTTAGCCAGGTTATAAGTGCTAACTCAGAAATCTGATATGTATGAAAACGTAGCATCCATTATCCTTTAAAAATGTGAAGAAGAGTGCACTGTTGTAAGGAAAAGGGGGTGGTTCTCTTTAGCATCAGATGGGCAGAAGCATTTTAAGTTCATGATTGAATGCTTTTGAGTTTTTTATAAAAACAGAATCTAGCAGATATAATTAAGTATGCAGCATTTGGAATGGAAGCATGCACTCCTCTTCATTGTGTGGGCAATAAAACCTGGGAGAAAAAACAATCAATATGTTAGTTCAATTAAGTTTTCAGCTACAAATAACTAATTTTAGTCATCATGGTTTTTCTAGGGTCCAAAATATATTGCTTATTCTTATTAAAAAATTAATATAGCCCTGAATTATTTATTGAACCAGGAAACATAGAACTCTTTTAACATAGAAGAGAATGTAAGGTTATTTCATGTCAACACCATGGAAGACAATAATAAATCTGAATGTAAATAAGACCTATGAGAAAATAGGCTGGTTGAAGGCCACAGCACATGCTTCCTGGACTTTTTTTTGTGTGTGATATACAAGTTGGAAAGCCAAAGGAAAAATGCTATTCTGGGTTTCTAATTCTTTTAGGGTTGGCAGCATCTTATGGGCTGTTTAAGGTCATTCTAGAATACTTTGATCTTTTATAATAATATTTAATTTCCTGTCATTGAAGAACCTACTCATATAGCAATAACTATCATTTATTAAGGTTTTATTGTGTCCTGGACACTATGTTAAGGGGAGAGACAGAGAGAGAGGGAGATGATAGATAGATAGATAGATAGATAGATAGATAGATAGATAGATGATAGATAGATAGATAGATAGGGATAGCACCTTATTTATATTCCTAACTCTATGAAGTGGGTCATGTTACTGTCCATATTTTACAGGAAAAGAAATTGAGAGATTAAGTATTTTGAATCTATAGCCTCTGACTCCAGAGATCTTTTGTGATGGAACAACTTGCTGCTTTTACCCATAGGCAGCTTTAATCTCTCCTGCCTCTGTCATTCAACAGCAGAATGCCTGTGCTTCTGTTGTACTCTGCCTGGCTTTATAGATACTTATTTATGTTGGTTTCCTCCACTATTATAGTGAAAAGAGGATGGTCTTTGAAATTAAATAAACATGAGTTTGCTTTTCACATCTTCCCCTCACTAACAATGTTATCTTGGATTACTTAATGCTCACAATACATTTCTGACACAGGAACTATTGTTTCATTTTACTTTTCAGGAATCTGGGGCTTGGAGAGGTTAAGTATCTTGACCAAGATTTTACTGCAACTATGTTGAGGAGATACATTGGAATCTAGGTCTGTTGGAAAATTCCAAATCCTTTGCTTTTAATAATTTGCCCTATCTACGTGATTATAAATATTCAGAGTTGCAGTTTAGTGACTGTGAAAATCATCTAGAAGCAACTTCATTTTATAGCAGGGGAAATCAAGGCCCAAAATGAGGAATGAGTTATTAATAGACATGGAACAAAAGCCCCACTCTTGGTCCAGTGTTTTTTCTATTGCTGCTTCTTACTTCCTTGTTGGGTCATGGTACCACTGCAGAGGTCTACAGTTTTGATTGCTTTAGATATTTAGGGTTGACATTAATGATCCCCAGGGAGACTATGCTCAGGACATATGCTTACACACACGTGCGTGCACACGTGTGTGTGTGTGTGTGTGTGTGTGTGTGTGTGTGTGTCTTATAGCTCCTGAACCTTTGAAAATTTACTAGCTCTCTATTTAACTTCAGTTTCAACCAAATATATTAAGGAAGGAGAACTAAAACTTATGAGATAGTACTATATATATAATTTGACAGATTACATGTATCATCCAATTATTATAACAACACCATTATTTGGGTATTATTATTTACATTTTACAGGTGAGGAGATTGAGAAAAGGGAGGTTAGGTAGTCCTCGGTTCTGCTCTTTTCTGAAACCGCGTAGTGGTTGGCAGTATTTAGAAAAGCTCTGCTTCCTCTCTTAATAGAAATGCTGCTCACTCTGCTATATGGTGGTAGAGAAGAAACTATTGTGGAGTGATCTACATGGAGAAATTCTCTCTTTTCCTTTTGGTCTCATTGAAATGACTTTTATTTGCTGTGACCTTGGGTTTCTTTTCATCATTAAGAGGGATATATTGTGTGTTTAAATACTGCATTATTAATAATATTTGCCCGAGTGCAGTGTCGTGATCAATTTTTCATGTGCATCATTCTTTATGCAGCACTAGTTGAATTTCAAGTAGAGCCTTGCCTTCACCTCTCCTCCCTCAATGACTGTCTCCAAAAAGGAGGATGGCAGGCCTGAGACTCCTTATCCACAGGAGAAATCAGAAATGCTTTCCTAGGTCAGCCCAAGATTCTTTGGTGATGAGGGCACCATGAGGTGTCTGTGAGAAAGCAGTGAGTGTCTTCCCAAAGCTGAATTTTATACTAGACCATTCAGGGATCAAAGCCCTGAACTTCTCACAATATTCAGTGACTCAGTTGTCTCATCTAAGTCTCTTCCATCCCTTCTTACCCACTTCCTCTCTTTCATTTGTTCTACTTCAAGTATTCATAGGGCATCTATAATACAACAGGCCCTGTACCAGAGGCTGAGGATGTGGACAGAAAGAAGGAAATTTTTTTGCTTCTCCTGAACCTCCCCATCCTGAGCCAGAGGCAATCACAGAACGGTGTGATTGGCATTATGATCTAGGGAAGTATAGAACATCTTTATTTTTTATTTTTTGGTTTGAAAGTAGAGACCATGTTTTTTTCTGCCCTGTTTTATATTTACTTTGTAATCTCCTGTGAGTGAAACTTTACATTCATTTCCCAAGATAGCTTTTTGGCATATAGCCAGTTTAGCACATTGCTCATCTCTTAGAACTCCAGGGAATATTTGAAATAGGGGACAGGTGTGCTTACCCCCCCAAGTCTCACTAATAAATCTAGTTAATGAAAATAGCATTAATTTGGTGATTTGTACATCAGACTTCCTACCCCTCCTTCCATGCTGCCAAATGCCTGGTCTAAAGATCCAGCCTTAGAAATGTATGGGAAGCATCCCTAGGTAAGGCTTCCATCCTTACCTTAGCAGCATTTTTATGCTCTTGATGTGATCCATGGGATTTTTTCTTCCCATCCTCTGGTTAATCTGTCCCAGGTGTTGGAATATGATCAACTTAATGGGCCAGAATGGAGCTTTTTGAGTAGAGATATTGGCTCTAATTCATCTCTGAAATCCCAGGGTCCATTCAGCACTTTAACACAGAGTGGACACTTAGAGAATGTTTGAGAAAAGAAGGAAAGGGAAGGAGAAGGAAAGGAAAGATGGGGAGAGAGGAGAAAAGGAGTAAAGAAAAGAAATGTTCCCATTTCATCACCTACTCAACCACAGAAAAGAGGGTTTATGTTGTTCAGTGGTGCCAGTTTAGTGGTTAAGAGGGAAAATCTGGGGGCACCTGGGTGGCTCAGTCAGTTGAGCATCAACCTTGATTTCCGCTCAGGCCATAATCCCAAGATTGTGGGATCAAGCCCTGTGTTATCTCTGCAATAAGCATGGAGATTACTTGGGATCCTCCCCCACCCTCTCTTTCCCTCTGCCCCTCCCTCACTTACTCAGTAAAATAAAATAGGGAGAATTTGAAGGAACCCAGAAAGACATGGTGTTGTCCACAACATACTTTTTTATCTTTAACCCTTTTTATTAAGTGGGAATAATAACAATAAATAAATAATAATAGAACCTACTTATTTTTTTAAAAATTTTAATGTTTTATTTATTTCTGAGAGAGAGAGAGACAACATGAGCAGGGAAGGGTCAGAGAGAGAGAAGGAGATACAGAACCTGAAGCAGGCTTCAGGCTCTGAGCTAGCTGTCAACATAGAGCCTGATACTGGGCTGGAACCCACTAACCGTGAGATCATGACCTGAGCTGAAGTCAGACTCATAACTGACTGAGCCACCCAGGCACCCCCCTACTTCTTAAATTTATTATAAAAGTTAAACAAAAGGTATGTAAAATGCTTGGCATCCTGTCTGCTGCATAATAAGGGCTCAATAAATGTTACAATTTATTGTTTGTTTGTTTGTTTCTCCTTCCCTCCTTTATTTCTCCTACTTCTTGCCTTCACCATGACCCAGAAATTCTTCCCTCTGGAAGTTGTATCTCTTCAACCCAGCATTCCCCAAAGTGAAAAGTAGTTGTTAATAGGTGTTATATAAAGGAAAGAGTCATATTTAAGTAAGTTTGAGAAGCGCTGGATTTAAAATAAATTAGCCAGATTCATTACAATAAGACTTTTTACAAGATTAATATGTGCTAATACACATTGTAAATCTTTATAGGGGACCATTTCATATAGCATTTTTAAAAAGTTTTTGACTACAGACTTTCTCTCCCCACTTTCTTCTTAGAGTATCTTATAGAATTATGTTCTTAGGATATTTCTTGCCCAGTACTGCCCTAAAGGATTACAAGACTGGGTTTTTTTTCTATGTCCCTTTCAGAGGATGGCAGTCAGTTCCACAGATTATCTGTTTACTTACTGAAACACTGGGTAAACATTTTTTCTTCTAATAACTATTAGTGGAAAACTACCACAAATAACAATGACAAAACTTCCTTGAGGCGCCTAGGCATTGATCATATGTATATATGTTTTAAAAAGGAGTTTAAAATGTTTTTTTTTTCTTTTCATATATCTATTCATCTAACAAATATGTCTGAGAATCTATTTGCCACACACAGTGCTAGGCATTGCTAGAGTGCAGGGCTAGGACAGAAAGAAGCAATCAAACTTTCAATTACATGTAGAGTGACAAGAATCTATAGGGTAATGTGGAAGCTCTTTAGAAAAGCACTTAATACAGCCTGGAAGGGTCAGGGAAGAATGTTTCAAGAAAGTGATACTTCTAAGATGATTTGAAAGATCAGTAGGATTTAACCAGATGAGGGTGAGTTATTGGGGGGAAAATTGGTTTGTAGGAAAAAGGGAGCATTACTTGTGGAGAAGTAAGAGGAACATGTGGCAAGAAGTCCAGTGAGCTGAAAGATAAAAGTGAAAATAGCACATGCTCACATGCTTATTGCAGCAGATTTGGAAAGTAGTGAAAAGTATATATGAGTCAACAAAATCTCCTCTGATATCTCCTCTTAAAGGCATCTATTAAAATTTTATCCTATTTCCCTTTGACCTTTTATTCTGTGCATTTTTCCTTTGCATAGTAGATCTTAGAAAATATATCATTTTTAATGACTGATTATGATATACCTGTGGGTGAAACCTGTAGCGAACCTTCCATTATAGATGAAGGGTCTATAATACTCCAAGTAGTTATCAGATGTTTTCCTTGATCATCTCCCTGGTCCAAGAGTCCATGGTTAAGTCACTAGCTAGACATATTTTATATCAACTTGTTCAAGACAATTCTAAAGGTGTGAGAAAGGCCCTAGGTAAATATTTTCTTTTGGGACCCCTGTCTGTATACACAATTTGATAAACATTATATTACAAAGTTCATGGACCTATGTAAAATTCATGAATTTAGATGATTTAGAACATCTATTCATTAATAGAGAAAAATGTGTTTACGTATTATTCAATCAGTGCATGTGATGTGTCCAGCCATCACTTTGTCATATTCTTTATTGCCAAATGCATGGTTCCTGGCTAATTTCACATTTCCTATCTGGAAAAAAAGGTAGCGACACTGATATTACCCATGATGTTTGGCTCTTTGGAACGTATTTGTGTTAGAACAATATAGATCTTCTTGCCTTTGCAGTTTTCTAATACCATTTATTTAATGCTGGTTATATCATTACTCCTGGCACTTCATCATTTATGGTGTTGTTAAAAAATTATTTATGACATTTGTTAAGGAGCAGTAAGGCTGACTTTATTCAGGGAGGCTACTATAACGGTGTTTTGTAATAGGGGAGAGAGATCAGGTTCAACTCCAAATACAGTATGGAAAAGCAAGAATTTATAACCAAGGTGTGAGGGAGGGGGTAGTTATGGGATGGAAAATTATAAATTACTGAGGGGAAACTTCATAGTAAAGGGAGGATTCTGTCTAAACCAACCAAACAGGATTCTTGCTGAGGGCAGGCTAGGGTGATCAGACATCATCTCAGGGGTTATGGAGGATGAAAAACCCAATCAGATATTGAGAGTGATCATATATCTAGGATAAGGGACTCTGGCTAAAATTGGATAATGCCAAGACAAATATGGAAGCCCAAAACTCAAGACCTAATTGAGAAGAGAGTTCAGAGGAGCCTGAGTAGAATTTGGATAAGGAAAGAATCTTTGTCAGTATCTCCCACAAATATTGGTTTCTAATGACTCTCTCAAGAGTTTTTATGATGCTTTGCTGATGCTGAACACAAGTGTAGGGCTCACTCTAAATATGAAAAAAATGTAAATGATAATGTTCTGGACGTGTTAACTGTGCCATCCAGGATTGTATAGAATAAGCCTAAATCAGCATGTCTTCCAACCATGTCTTTTCTTGAACTCTTTAGCTTTAGGCCATAATCATTGCATCCTGAAACTTTTGATGTTGGGTGTGTTTAACTGTCTTCTACACACCACCATCAGCAGGGAGAATTGTCAAGGGACCCTTATGCTGAGAGAGAAGAACAATCCCATTCGCATTATAGAAGATTATTCTCATGTGACACACCTTAAGATAGACCTTGGAGAGCACAGTATTCACATATTGATTGATGACAATCAGAAGGATTTAAAGAGTTACATAGAAACCACTTTAAAAGACTCCAGAAAAAATAGGCATGAGATACGTGCAGGCACTTGTAGGGAACATCTTGGCACTGTTGTTCAGGAGTAGACACGGGGTAAAGGCTGCCCACCTGTGCTGTCTTAAGTTGCTGTGATATCAGAGACAACACCATGCTTTTAACATAGGTAAGCAAGAGCCAGTGCCTGGCCCACACACATGACTCAAGCCCAGAACTCAGTACTGGACCACCAGTATTCCAGAGCCTTGGATTTGTCCTATGTCCAACATGACTGAGAGTCACCCCAAATCATCATGGTAGCACTGGTAGTATTCTGATAGCCCAGTCTTGCAAGATCCTGCCAAAGAAATACTACACCAGTAAGTAAAAGTGGTCTGTTCTTCCAGCCATCTTCTGCAACTGGGGCCCAGCTGTTGGTCATACACTAGCATCATAGCCATGAGTCCTGGAGCCCCTCGGATCATATGGTTGTCTCTACATGAGGAGAACAGGAGGCAGAGATTTTGAGAAGACGCTGAAGATGATAAAGGGGGGCCAGAGTACCCTTCTCATTTGTCACTCCTATCTCTAGTTGATCTCAGGCACTGGAAGGGGACTTAAACAGTTTTAAGATAGGCACTTACCTTTTAAGAAGGTGACCAGGGCCCATAATAACCAAGTCTGGGCTCAGGATATTCTGCTTGTACTGCACAGCCAGTCCAGGCACTGGAGGGGGACTAAGACAGTTAAAAACAAAACAAAACAAAATGAAAACAGTCCAAAGTGTAGGACCAGAGACGGGCCTATTTAGCAGGGTCAGAAGGCATTACAGAACCTGGCCCAGAAGTTTAAGTTCTTGTTCAGTGACAAGTTCTAATATAAGGACTCCTACCTCCCCCTCAGAAATATATTTGCACTAGGCAGGTTGTGTGTTGAGTGGGAGCGGAGTACATTAATTTCAGAGAACATATGTAATTCCCACTGCCCTGAAAGAAAAGCCATAGTCCTTTAACAGAAAATAGCCAAATCCTGGAAACCACTATGTAAACACCTCATGACATTCTCCTCATTTCACAGGGGACACATAATAATAGTAATAATATGGGTAGTAACAATAGTAAAGTGTAATGCTTAAGGTTTATTGAATGCCTGCGATAGTCTAAGAATCATGTTTCCTAGGTGCTTTATGCATATGCTACCTTTGATTTTACTATGACTCTACAAGGTAGATATTACCTTCATTTGAAGATATGAGGAAACCAAGGCTCAGAGAAGTGAGGTGATCTACCAAGGTCATTCAGTTGATGAGTGACACGAAGCCAGGCCCACATAATTTTGTAACTCTGGCTCTTTGCATTGCATCATACTGTCTTTTCTAATTTGAGTTGTGAGTGACCTCTGAGAGTGCAGAAAGATAGCTCTGCTTGGGACACAGAGTCAGAGTGGTGCTGCAGGACCTAAGATTCTTCTCTATCAGCCTAAAACCTGGCCAGGATGCTTTGTCACTCTTCTTTTCTTTGCCTGAACCGCTACCCTTCCTTCAAGCCTGTAGTCTCTTTAGTCTTTACAAGTATGCCACTGGGTTTTTTTCCCCCCTAATTTCATTTGCACATCAACATTTTATTCCTCAGTGGGCTAAAATTAGGTTTCTTCCCTTTCTGTAAGTAAACAAGCATGGGAAACCTCCTAACAGGTGACCTTTAAGCTGGCCTTGAAAGTACAGTTTTTGCTAGAAACCTGCTAGAGAGCAGCTTTTTGTCTCTACTGAGGTGCTGTGGAAATTCAGAGACCTGGATGCCAGCCACTGTGTGACCTTGGTCAGGTTACTGCCTCTTTCTGGTTCTGAATCTTTTTTTTTCCTGGCTCTGGGTTTTATAATGTGTGAAATGGGGGGGAGGATGGTGAATTGGGAATACATGGGATGTAGTGGCAACTTGATAACCTGTTCTCTTTCTCAAACTGACATTTAGCAGCAGCATCAAATTGAACATACACATCTTAGAATTACCTTCTGTGTAATCACAGGGCTGTGTAGTATAAGAGGAAGAGTGTAGGCTTTTAAGTCATAGAGCTCTGGGTTTGAACCCTACCTTTCTACTTCTATTTGTATACCCTGGGGAAAATTGTTTAATGTCTCAGATTTGTGAACAGAAAAGTTTATCTCCTATTCCACCTCTTATGTCCCTTCCCTCATTGAGGCCATTCTCCTGCCTTTGCTACCACTCTCAGACCCAAAAAAATCACCTTTGGGCTGTCTTTAGGGCTCTGAGTTTGTTAAAGTTGATCAGTTATGACTCCTTCCTTTCCTAGTCCACTTTCTCCTTGCTCTGAAGTTCTGGGACCCTTGGCTGCAGTAATTTGGGTTGCTTATAAAGATGATGGACAAGGTAGAAGAATGGCAAAGGTTGCCTTCTAGAGCTCAATCATAGAGCCACTTAGGGAGTCTAGTGTGGCCATCCAGGCACCATTGTGCTCCCTGGAGGGGCACTAGGGCACTTCTCAGTGCTCTATGCATGGGCTTAGGGTGATGTTGCTCACATACCAAGTATACCTGAGGAAGTGAGACACACCACCACCATCCCACCTTAGAGCTACGAATTCCTTACCTTCCTAGCCAGCAATCTGAGGTGGAGTTCTCTTATCAGCCATGTGCTCTCCTTTAAACCAATGTTCATTCATCTACTCAGTCACTTGTTAATCAGACACTTATCCATTTGTTTAAATTGAAAGAGCTACTGAATGACAACAAACAAGTAATTTTGTGATCCTTCACAATACTAGGCACTGTGTACAGATGATCTCCCTCACTGTGATTAGGAACATAGGCTCTGTAGTCAAAATGCCTGCATTCAAATCCTGAATTTTCTACTTATGGGTGACCTTAGACCAAATCCTTAACTTTTCTATACTTTGCTTTTTTCATCTACAAAATAGGGACACAAACATTACCTACAGCATAACAAATGTTTAGGGAATAAATTGAGTTAATACACACACACACACACACACACACACACACACACGCACACACACACTGCCCAGAACAAGGCATGACACATAGTAAATACTCAACAGAAATTAGCTATTATTACTAAAGCACACCATAATCTTGTGAATACTATCTTGTGGACAGAAGAGTTCATATCCTACTCTACCTTTTATGTCCCTTTCTTCATTGAAGCCATTCTCCCGCTTTTGCTACTACTCTGTCAGGTCCAAAAAAATCACCTTTGTGCTGTTGTAGGGCTCTGAGTTTGCTAAAGTTGATCAGTTATGACTCCCTCCTTTTCTAGTCCACTTTATCCTTGTTCTGAAGTTCTGGGCTCCTTGGCTGTACTGTATTATTACACCCATTGGTGGATATAGAAACAGAGGCCAAGACAAGTTGGAAAATTTCCGAGTTCAAAGAACTGATAAATGGTAGATTTATGATTCAAAACCAGGCAGTGTTGTGTATAATCTGTAATTTATGTAGCAGAGGCATGGGGTGGAGTGTCAAGGGTGGTGGGAAGAGGGTGATCTCAGGCAAATAAAAATAAACCAGCAAAAAAATCCAGATGATGTCTCAGATGATGGTTAAAGGTTATTCTTTCTTGCCCTTACCATCTAATATACTCATATCTGTCTGAGACAAACCTTGTCAGCCTATGACTTTCTAAAAGAATCCTTTCAGCCAATCCCCAGATTCCTTGTGCCTTTGCTGCCATTGTTTCCCTTACCTGGAATTCCATTTCTTCCACTCCTGGATGAGACTGAACTGACCCCACTCTCTTTCTTGCCATAGCTCCAGCCACCCTTCTCCCACATCTTCTGTTCAGCCATCATATACTTTCTCTGGAAAGTCCCAGAGAGAAATGTCTGGCTCTCTCTGGCTCTCTCACCACCACCAATCCAACTGTCTTTGTTCTCAATGTGATCTCAGCCTAGAATCCTCTCTGCTTCTCTATCACTCTGTCTGTAAAAGCTCTGACTTCTCCTTCAGGGCCTAGCCTAAGTGTCTTCCCCTCTGTGAAGTCTTCCAAGGCTCTATAGGTAGAGTTAGTCAGTCTATGCTTTGTGTGCCTCTTTCTCCTGAACTTTCTCATAACATTTATCATTGAGTTAGTCATTGTCTACTTCTAGGTTTGTCTTAGTTTAGTCCTAGAGGTTAAGGACTGTGTCTCACTCATATCAGGGTCTCTATTGCCCATTATAGATGTGAGGGATCAGCAGGTTCATGTAGATGAGGTAAGCTGAATGGAATTGCAGTGAAGTGATCTGGGCTTTTGAGCATAAGTATGAGTTATAAATGAGAGATGGTAAGGGCATAATTCTCATTAAATGTAATGCTAGATTCAGGTTGCTTTTAAAGGCAAGCCTTTAGACCTAAAATGACTGACTCTTCTCCCTCTCTCCCTCCTTTCTACACTGTCTTCCTTCCATCTTTCCTTCCTTCCTTCCTTCCTTCTATAAATGATTGTGTCTATTTTTATCTTTGGTGTTGGAATACAGAAGAGTAAGCCTTACTTCTTACCCCATATAAATCCTGCATGAAGCTTCCATAATATTGGGCTCACTGGGGCATCCAAAAGCCCCTGCCTTCAGAGAGCTCTCCAGCATAGCCACCAAGATCATCTCCCTCTGTCTTTTGCAGAGTTCTATCATAGCTCTGCTGTCTACTGAGAGTCATCTTTACCCAGCAACACAATGGCTGAAACCCTTTTCCCAGTCTTTGCATGGATTCCAGAATAGGGCAGGTTGACAATGTTCAGAACATTTTCATACCATTGCCTTCTGTCATTATGAGCCTTCCTGGTGGACAGGCTAAAAAAAAGTTATAGTCTATTCTTTACAGAGTTCATGCTGAATAAATATTTGTTAAATAAATGATTAAACAATAGAATGAATGAATTAAATGTGTTACTTTTCAGTCTGCAATTCATCATAGGATGTTGTTTATACTTAAGAATATATGCAATTTACATTGTACTTTCCACTGTTAATAACAATATAAGTGGAACAAAATTAATAATATCTTCTCCTTTTTAATATCAGTAAATGTTAGTGCACATTCCTGTTGTTTTTAAATATAAACTCCATTAAAGCTGTGTTTTTCCCTTGATTTTTATATCTCAGTAGCTAAAGCAGTCTCTTAACTCTCAGAAATGACACCCACCTTTAAAAGCCCCAGGAAAGAGTACAAATATTTAGTCCTAGTTTTACATGATGGCAGTTTTCCCTTAGGCACAATCCCATTGCATTTATAGCACTTGCCAGAGCTGTGCCAGTCACATGGCTCCAAAAACTGCCAAAGAAAGAAGACTAAACTTTAAGCCTAAAAATAAAAGAAAGGGAGGAAAAAAGATCTGGATGCATGTCATATCACCCTAACAGCACGTACAGATTCTATTTTGATTATACTGCATGCAGGTTGGTGGGCATATCCAAGAAGTCCCTGTCTCCTGTAACTTAAGAATCACTAGCAGTTGGATTTTGTCACTTTTCCAGCTGGCTTGGTTCCTCACCAGTCATGTCCCTGGAGCCTTGATAGCATTTTTAGGTGACAAAATATCTCCTTTTGGAAATCTTTGCAAGTTGGAGGGCCGTGTTCTTCTGTGCTGGCCTGTCCTGGTATAATGAGTACAGTTGTGGGTACCACATTTAAAGATGATGATGCTTTCCTGAGACAGGTAAGCTTGAGGAGAAGGGCATGGAAATGAAGATGAAGGAGCCACAGATGTTGAGCCTGGAGAAGAACCTGGCTTGTGAGTTTGCTAGCTCTGTGATATTGGACAGTTCTGCATATCTGGCCACTCCAGGCCTGAGTTTCCTCATCTATAATTCCTCATCTACTTACAATGTAGTATTGTATATGAGAAAGAAAGTATATGAGAAAGGGCCATATCAATTATAAAGTTCTACCTGGTATTGGTTTCATTATCTGAATAGCATGTGAGGCCAAACATTTAGTCAAAAATTACTATATTATAAAAAGTGTTAGCCTTAGGATCAGAAGGCCTGAGTGCAAATTTTAGTTCTACCATGTGATAGCTGGGTGACTTTATGCTATTCATTTAGCATTCTGAACTTCAACTTTTCTAATCTATAAAATTATAACTCATAAGCTTCTTCAATAAAAAGATATTGATCCCCTGTTTTCTTCATGGACTTGATCATGTGTAGAGATACGAAATGTAGGTGCTTATATATTATGGAGACAATAAATAAAAAGAGACAGGGTCATAACTTGTAACCAAATATCTCTGCTCTGTAGAGAAGTGGATCTAAACCAGCCTGATGCATCTTTGCCTATTTATAAATAGGATATGAGGCAACAAACAATAAAAATAATGTTAAACCAGTCTGTTGCCAACTCTTTACCATGGTCTCATTTGGTCCTTATAAGAGTCCTGTGAGATAGGAAGAGTAGTATCATTATTACCCTCACATTCATCTACCCATCTATTCACTTAACACATTTATTTAGTGTCAGTTATTGTACATAAAGTACTCTCATTGCTGTCTAACTGTAAATATGTGTTATTTCCTCACACGCTTTTCATTCACACACACACAAAAAAAATTGGAAAAGTTTCTTATTGGATATCCCCTAAGCCACTGCATGGAGAGGAAAAGTTCCTTTGACTTAAAGGTGAGCAGCACCTGGGGTTTAAATTTCTGCTCTACCAGGACAGGCTGAGGAGCTCTGGCTAAGCTTTAGAGCCTGGCATGTAGTAGGCTCTTAAGGAATAGTGGGAGAGGGGCGCCTGGGTGGCTTAGTCAGTTAAGTGTCCGACTTTCGCTTAGGTCATGATCTCGCGGTTCGTAGGTTCGAGCCCCGCGTCGGGCTCTGTGCTGACTGCCGGCTCAGAGCCTGGAGCCTGTTTCAGTCTGTGACTCCCTCTCTCTCTGACCCTCCCCTGCTCACACTGTCTCTCTCTCTCTCCTAGAAATAAATAAAAACATTTAAAACAAATAGTGGGAGAATGGATGAATGAAGGAATGATGATGCCATTTCATCTCTTTGAGCCTCAGTTTGCTCATCCGTAAAATGGAAATGATAATTCCCGGATCCCAAAATGGTTATCAGATTTCCTTGAATTAATACAGTTAAAAAGTGTTTCTATAAATGGCAAACAACAAGTATGGCCATGCCCAAGCTCCAGCTTCCTCTTATCCAGTGCAGATAGCCGTTTCCTCCCTGGAAATTACCTACTCTGATCTAGCTTGCTGGATTGTATTTTGGAAAACTTTCCTTTTGGACAGATTACTCTGGTTGCTATGTTGATAATAGTCTATAGGGCTACAAATAAAGAAGCCAGTTATGAAGCTATTTCTGCAATCTAGGCGAGAAATGGTGGTGGTTTGAACCAGAGTGATCGCAGTGGATTGTTTATTAGGTATATTTTAAAAATAAAACCAATAGTATTTCTTAAAGGATTGGATATGTAGTAAATGATAGAGAAGACCCAAGGATAATTTCAGGATTTTTTGCAGTGGGCAGTAGAAGGAGAGAATTTCCATCAACTGAGATGGAGTAGATTTGTGGAAATTAATCAGAAGTACAGTTGAGGCATATTAAATTTGAGGTGTTTATGAGAATCAAGTAGATATGTTGAAGAGACAGTTGGACATATAGATCTGGGGATAGAAAAGGGAGGTTTAGGTTAGAGACAGGAATTTCGTCAACAGTGCCACTGGCAAACCAAGTTGGGTGAATACCAGCCATTGTCTTCCACAATCAGGAGATCACAGATGATGTTTTCAGAGTCATTTCAGTGCCACAGGAAGAAAAGAAGTCAGACTGTAGTTGTTAAGGAATAAAGAAGCATCAAAAACTAGCAACAGTAAATGTGGATTACTCTTCTAAGTATTTTGGTAGTGGAGGAAAAGGGCAAAGGAGGCAGGATTGATGGAAGAGAACTGATGTTTAAATTAGGCTATAATTTTAACACACTGACCACTTCATACCTCTTAACACGCTTTTTTCCATTAGCTCTTTCAAAGTCTGTATCCAACTGCTCCTTCTCTGGTTCTTCTCCTGCTGCCTGCTCCTTAAAGTTTCTGTATGTCAATTTCTTCCTTTGGACTTTGTTCACCTGTGTGGCAGAGAAAGTTATAAAAGCCTACTCTGGCATTCAAGACTCTTCCAAGGTTTGGCTCTGGTATTAGTGTAAGTTTCTTCCTCCTACATTTTCTCTCCCATACAACCTAACCTGTTTCTACTCTGGACAGTTTTCTAGTCCCAGAACGTTTCACTTTCATGTTTACTTGCTTTTAAGCAAGATCTTTACTTTTCCCAGAAGCCCTACCTCTCTTTCTTCATATGTGTAAATATTTCTTGTGGTTCAAGACTCAGCTCAAATGCTGTTTCTCCTAGGCATCCTCAAACTCCCCTCCGCCATGTGTAGGAATTGGAACACAACCTCTTTTTTATGGTAATTATTACTTTCAAATTGCCCAAAATGACATAAATTATTTTATAGTTGTTGATGTACATCTCAAAGATATTGGATGATCTTTTTCTGAAGCTTTGAGACACGGTGTGATTCTCTTATTATCAAGTGCCCTGAAGATGCTGAATCCTGACATCTCGCTACCCACTCACTATGTCATCCAGCTCATCACTTCCTACACAGCTACCCTGAGGCCTTTAGAGAGTTCCCCCACCACTCCACTGGCCTGAGGATGAAGAATCTGGAATTCCGTTCTCAATCCATCAGCAGATCATAAGTATGAACATCATAAGTATTAACTTGAGTATCAGTCACCTTATACAAAATGAAGATCACCGTCTTCTACTTGTAGAAGAGGGTAATACAATCACATCCTTCTAAAACCAGTGATTATGCAGACTATTTAAGTGTTCCCTCCTTTAGGGAGTTGTCCTGGTGTTCTCACACCAGCATCTTCCACCTCTCTGTTTCAATATAACTTTATGTATACTTCTGTCACAGCCATTTATCACAGTATCACTGAGTCTCCATCATGTAGTTACCATTAGAGATGGCTTACTGTCATGTTAATAAGATGGAGTTTAGATTCAAGTAGATCTCAGTTAAAAGTCTTATTTTGGTATTTATTTGTTGTGTGACCTTGGCTAAAATTATGTAATGCCTTTAATCATTAATATCATGATCTATGAAATTGGTACCTTATTAGGAAAAATAAGATGGTAAATATGAAACATCTGGTAGACTGCTGGATGTATATCAAGTTACTCAGTAAATATTTGTCAATTCAGTTTCATTGAATTGGTCTGTTTCATAAAGCATTCTCTCTGCTTTTACTGCCGTAAACTATTGGGGCTATACAATTAGATCATTGATTTAATTTTTATTAAGTAAAAAGGGTTACAGTTTTAACCTGCTGTGAACCTCAGTAGTGAACTGATTGTCTGAAGGACTAGCATAGTTTTGTATTTAAATAGAACAAATTGAATTACACATAAACAGCAGTAGAAATTCCTGCAAAGTACCATTTTCCAACATAAACCATTATCCCTGCCAGCCATATGTATAGACATAGCAAAGCTTCTGTATTTATATTTTTTCATTAAAAACAAAATGATTAATTTCACAAGTTAATTTATTGTATTCATCACAACAGCCAAATTCAAATTAAATAGTCTAATGCTTTAGTGATTAAAGACTGGCTTATTGAAAGGACTGTAATTTTGATGCCATTTTCTTAGTAAGAACCTATGGTTGTTATTTTCTAGCAAGAAATCTTAAAGGACTTCACAGCATCATTTTTCCTAGTGCATTATTTTCAGAGCTTTTAAATTGGTCTCTGATTACTTTCAGAAATCAAATTCTCTAATGTCTGTCAACTGTGGGAACAGCAACATGTAGTGATATAGTGAACGAGGTGTAGCTTGAAGGGTAGAAAGGTCTACATTTGAATTCTGGCCATGGGCAAATTCCTTTAGAAAGTGCTCCAGTTCCATTCTTTTGCATATATCTCTTCAGTTTTCCCAACACCATTTGTTGAAGAGACTATCTTTTTCCCAATGCATATTCTTTCCTGCTTTGTCAAAGATAAATTGACCACATAATTATGAGTTTATTTCTGGGTTTTCTATTCTGTTCTATTGATCTATGTGTCTACTTTTGTGCCAGTACCATACTGTTTTGATCCCTACAGGTCTGTAAAATAACTTAAGTCCAGAATTGTGATGCCTCCAGCTTTCCTTTTCTTTTCCAAGATTGCTTTGACTCTTCAGAGTCTTTTGTAGTCCCACACAAATTTTAGGATTGCTTATTCTAGTTCTGTGAAAAATGCTGCTGTTATTTTGATAGAGATTAGATTAAATATGTAGATTGCTTTAAATAATATATTGCTTTAAATATGTAGATTGGAAGAAAAACAATATTTTTTTTCTTCCAATTCATGAGCAGAGTGCCTTTCTATTTCTTTCTGTCATTTTGAATTATTTTCATAGATGTTTTATAGTTTTCAGGGTACAGATCCTCCACCTCCTTGGTTAAGTTTATTCCTAGATTCTTTATTAATTTTGGTGCAGTTGTAAATAGGGTTGGTTTCTTAATTTCACTTTTTACTGCTTTGTTATTAGTGTATAAGAATGCAACAAATTTCTGTACATTGATTTTGTATTCTGTGACTTTACTGAATTCATTTATCAGGTCTAGTAGTTTTTTGGTAGAGTCTTTTGAGTTTTCTATATTTAGTATCACGTGATCTGCAAATAGTGAAAGTTTTACTTCTCCCTTACTGATTTAGATGCATTTTGTCTGATTGCTGTGGCTAGGACTTTCAGTACTAAAAGGTGGTCAGAGTGGACATTCTTGTATTATTCCTGACTTTAGGGGAAAACTCTCAGTTTTTCACCATTGAAGATGATGTTTGCTGTAGGTTTTCATATATGGCCTTTATTATGTGGAGGTATGTTCCCTCTAAACCTACTTTGTTGAGGGTTTTATTATGAATGGGTGTTGTACTTTGTCAAATGTTTTCTCTGCATCTGTTGAAAGGATCATATGATTTTGATCCTTTCTCTTATTGATGTGATATATCATATTGCTTGATTTGCAAATATTGAGTCATCCTTGCATCTCAGGAATAAATCCTGCTTGATTATGGTCAATGATTTTTCTAATATATTGTTGGATTCATTTTGCTAGTATTTTGTTGAGACTTTTTGCATCTATGTTCATCAGACTTATTGGCCTATTTGTTCTCTTCTTTTTGTTGTTTCTTTCGCTTGTTTTAGTATCAAGGTAATGCTGACCACAAAATGAATTTGAAAGTCCTCCTCCTCCTCCTCCTCCTCCTCCTCCTCCTTCTCTGTTCTTCTTCTCCTTCTCCTTCTTCTTTGGAATAGTTTGAGAAGAATAGGTATTAACTCTCTTTTAAATGTTTGGTAGAATTCACCTGTGAAGCCTTCAGGTCTTGTACTTTTGCTTGTTGGGATTTTTAATTTTTTTTTACCGATTCAGTCTCCTTCCTGGTAATCAGCCTGTTAAATGTTTTTTATTTCTTTCTTATTCAGTTCCACAGGTTATATGTTTGTAGTAATTTATCCATTTAATCTAGGTTTTCCAATTGGTTGGCATACATTTTTATAATATTCTCTTATAGTTCTTTGTATTTCTATTGTGTTGATTATTATTTCTCCTCTTTCATTTCTGATTTTGCTTATTTTGGGTGCTCTCTTTCTCTGTCTGTCTTTCTCTCTCTCTCTCTTTTTATGAGTTTGGCTAATTTTGTTGATATTTTCAAATAACTAGCTCCTGGTTTAATTGATCTATTGCTTCTCTTCAGTTTCGGTGTCATTTATTTCTGCGCTAATTTTCATTATTTCTTCCCTTCTATGGACCATCTTGAGGTCTGTTTAGCTCTGTACTGTGCCTCCACCCTTCCTTTCACCTTCATTGTGGCCTCTTCTCTACATTCAGCTGTAGAGAGTTTGTTCTGCCAGTCTTCAGTTTGTTTTCTCAGTTACTTACACTGATATGGGTGTTATCTAGTCATATCTGTGAGACAAAGTGAGCTTCAGGTCCTCTTACTCTGCCATCTTTTTAGCAATATGATTACTTTAGTTTTATACAAAGTCTTGAAACTAGGTAGCTTAAGGTCTCTGACCTTGTTTTTATTTTCCAAAATAGTTATGGCTAGTCCAGCTTTTTTTTTTTTTTCCATTGCTATATAAATTGTAGAATCAGTTTATCAATGGGATTGTATTTAACCTATAGGTAAATTTTAGGATAATTGATAGCTTAATATTGAACTTTCCAATACACAAACATAGTCTGTACCCTCATTTATTTTAGTCTTCTGTAATTTATTTCAACAATGTTTTGAAGTTTTCAGTGTTCTATTAATTGGTGTTAAGAATTGTTGATATTTCCAACTATAATTATAGATTTATTTTTCTTTTAGATCTGTCAGGTTTTACTTTATGTATTTACAAGTTCTGTTTTAGGTGCATACAGTTTTATGATTGTTGACTTCTTAATGTGGTCATCCTTTGATCATTATGAAATTTCCCCTTGTTCCATGTTGATGCTCTTTTTCTAAAGTCTATTTTATATTAATATAATAAATTCTTTATCTTTCTAATGATTACTGACTGAATGTATATCTTTTTTCCTTTTTTCCCCTTTAAACTATTTGTACCTTTATATTTAGTTTTTTAATAGTTTATTGTCAAGTTGGTTTCCATATAACACCCAGTGTCCTCATCCATGTCCATCACCTTTATATTTAAAGGAGATTTCTTGTACACAGCATGTAGTTTAACCTTGATTTTTAAATTCAATCTGACAATCTCTTTTTAAATGGAATGATTAGACCATTAGAATGTATTTATGAATTTGGCTGGATTTAATATGATCATCTTGCTCTTTGTTTACCATTTGTTCCATCTGTTCTCTGTATCCTTTCCTCCTCTATTCATTATTTCATGTGGATTAATTGGAATATTTTTAAGGATTCTATTTAATAGTCACTGTTTACTTATTAGCCAAATGTCTTTGTTTTACCTAAGGGTTGCTCTCTCATTTACAATAAATATCTGTGACTTACACAACCTATTGTCCAATAATATTGTAATTGTTGGCATGTACTGAAATGTCCTTATAACACTACTCTTATATTTTTTTCTTTCTGTTCTTTTGCTAATGTTGTTAAAGATTTTATATTTCCATGTATTATAACCCCACAATACTGTTGTTTTTGTTTTAAACATCCAATTTGACAAAATACACAATCTTTTCTTGATAAAACCATCAAGAAAATAGGAATAGAAGGAGCATACCTCAACATCATAAAAGCCATATATGAAAGACCCACAGCTGATATCATCCTCAATGGGGAAAAACTGAGAGCTTTCCCCCTGAGGTCAGGAAAAGGACGAGATGTCCACTCTCGCCACTGTTGTTCAACCATAGTACTGGAAGTTTTAGCATTAATAATAAGACAACAAAATGAAATAAAAGGCATCCAAATTGGCAAGGAAGAAGTCAAATTTCCACTCTTTGCAGATGAAATGATAATCTACATGGAAAACCTGAAAGATTCTACCAAAGAATTGCTAGAACTGATACATGAATCCAGCCAAGTCACAAGATATAAAATCAGTGTACAGAAATAGGTTGCATTTCTATATACTGATAATGAAGCAGCAGGAAGAGAAATGAAGGAATCAATCCCATTTACAATTGCACCAAAAACATAAGATATCTAGGAGTAAACCTAACCAAAGTGGTAAAAGATCTCAATGCTGAAACCTATAGAAAGCTTATAAATGAAATTGAAGCAGACACAAAGAAATGGAAAAATATTCCATGCTCATGGATTGGAAGAACAAATATTGTTAAATGTCAATACTACCCAAAGCAATCTACACAAATAATGCAATCCCAATCAAAATAACACTGGATTCTTCACAGAGCTAGAGCAAACAATCCAAAAATTTGTATGGGACCAGAAAAGGCCCTGAAGAGCCAAAGTATTGTTGGAAAAGATGGAGGCATCACAATTCTGCATTTTAAAGCTATATTACAAAGCTGTAATCATCAAGACAATATGGTACTGGGACAAAAACAGACATATAGATCAGTGGAACAGAATAGAGAACCCAGAGAAGGACCCACAAATATATGGCCAACTACTCTTTGACAATCAGGAAAGTTAGTATGCAGTGGAAAAAAGATGGTCTTTTCAGCAAATGGTGTTGGGAAAACTGGACAGCAACATGCAGAAGAATGAACCTGGACCACTTTCTTATACCCATACCCAAAAATATAATCAAAATGGATGAAAGACCTAAATCTCTTTGACGTCAGCCACAGAAACTTCTTTGACCTAAGCAACCTCTTTGACCTCAGCCACAGCAACTTCTTACTAAACATGTCTCCAAAGCAAGGGAGATAAAAGCAAACATGAACTATTGGGACCTTATCAAGATAAAAGGCTTCGGCACAGTGAAGGAAGAAATCAACAGAATTAAAAGGCAACTGACAAAATGGGAGAAGATATTTGAAAAATGACATTGGATAAAGGATTAATATCCAAAATGTATAAAGGATTTATCAAACTCAACACCCCCCAAAAAATTAATCTAGTGAGGAAATGGACATGACATGAATAGACACTTTTCCAAAGAAGACATCCAGATGGCTAACAGACACATGAAAACATGCTCAACATCACTCATCATTAGAGAAATACAAATCAAAACCATGATGAAATACCACCTCACACCTGTCAGAATGGTTAAAATGAACAACTCAGGCAACAACAGATGTTGGTGAGGATGAAGAGAATGGGAAAACCTTTCGTACTGATGGTGAAAATGCAAACTGGTGCAGCCACTCTGGAAAAAAGTATGGAGATTCTTCAAAAATATTAAAACTAGAGGGGCGCCTGGGTGGCTTAGTCGGTTAAGCGTCCGACTTTTCGCTTAGGTCATGATCTCGCGGTTCGTGGGTTCGAGCCCCCCGTCGGGCTCTGTGCTGACTGCCAGCTCAGAGCCTGGAGCCTATTTCAGTCTGTGACTCCCTCTCTCTCTGACCCTCCCCTACTCACACTGTCTCTCTTTCTCTCCTAGAAACAAATAAAAATATTTTTAAAAAAATATTAAAACTAGAACTACCCTATTACCCAGCAATTGCACTATTAGGTATTTACTCAAAGGATACAAAAATGCTGATTCGAAGGAGCACATGTACCCCAATGTTTATAAGCAGCGCTATCAACAATAGCCCAATTTTGGAAAGAGCCCAAATGTCCACTGACTGATAAATAGATAAAGAAGATATGATGTATATATAGACAATGGAATATTACTCAGTGATCAAATAGAATGAAATCTTGCCATTTACAACAACATGAATAGAACTGAAGTGTATTATGCTAAGCAAAATAAGTCAGTCAGAGAAAGTCATATATCATATGATTTAACTCATATGTGGAATTTAAGAAACAAAACAGATAAACACAGGAGAAGAGAAGGAAAAATAAGATAAAAAGAGAGAGGGAGGCAAACCATAGGAGACTTATAACTATAGAAAATAAACTGAGGGTTGCTGGAGGGGAGGTTGTGGGTGGATGGGCTAAGTGGGTGATGGGCATTAAGGAGGGCACTTGTTGGTATGAGCACTGGGTGTTACATGTAAGTGATGAATTACAGAGTTCTACTCCTAAACCAATACTATACTGTGCATTAACTACCTTGAATTTAAATAAATAAATTAAGAAATAAACATCCTTTTTTTTTTCTTTTAAACATTCAAATGCTCTTAAGTTTGGTTTATTGTAAGTGATGAATTATTGGATTTTACTCCTGAAACCAATACTACATTCTATGTTAACTACCTTGAATTTAAGTAAATAAATTAAAAATTAACATCCAATTTTTTTATTTTAAACATTCAAATTCTTGTAACTTTTGTTTATTTTAATGTGTATTTTTGCGAGAGACAGAAACAGATCATGAGCAGGGGACACAGAGAGAGGGAGACACAGAATCTGAAGCAGACTCCAGGCTCTGAGGTGTCAGCACAGAACCTGATATGGGGCTCAAACCCACATACCTTGAGATCATGACTTGAGTTAAAGTTGGACGCTTAACCAACTGAGCCACACAGGAGCCCTGCTTTTGTTTATTTTTAAAAGGTTTCATTTGCTTTATTTTTTAACAAAGTTTGTGTTATTTTATTGTAAAATGTTCATTTATGATGTTTTTGCTTTAAAACATATTTTGCTGTAGTTTTAACCTGACAGGTCCAGCACTTGAAGTGCCACTCAGCTATCTTCTGGCTTGCAGAGTTTTGATGAAATTTCTGCAATCATTCTTTGCTTCTTTTTATGTGATCTCATCTCTCCTCACTTACCTCGCTGCCATTAAGATTTTTCTCATTATCACTGGTTTTCACAATTTGTATTATAATGTGTCTTGGTGTAGTTACTTTGTGTTTAATCTACTTGATGTTTATTGAGCTTCATGGATCTATGGCTTTATATTATTCATCGAATTTGGAAATATTTTTCCAAATACAATTTTTGGGTCCTTTTTTCTCTCTTCTCTCTCCCTGTGACTCTAATTGCACATGTATTAGACCATTTGATACAGTCCCAAAGGTCAGTCACTGAGGTCCTTAAGGTTTTTTTTTTTTTCATTTTTTTTAAATCTCTGCTTTATTTTGGATAGTTTTTATTGTTATGTATTTCAGTTTTTGCCTCTGCAGTATCTAATCTGAGATTAATTCTATCCAGTGAATTTTCATTTCAGATCTGTATTTTTTATCTCATTAAGTTTCTTTTGATTCTCTTTTATGTCTTCCATTTCCCTTCTCATTATGATTGTTTTCCTTTAAATAATTTATGTAATTATAATTGCTCTTTTAATGTTCTTGTATACTAACTTCATTATATCTACAATTTATAGGTTTGTTTCTAATGACTTTTCTTCTGATTATTGGTTACTTTTCTCTGTTTCTGAATATATCTTTAATTTTTGGTTTATTGCTAAGTATTGTGGATTCAACATTGTCATGTGTACTTTGTTGTCTTTCTTTAAAGGGCTTAGGTTTTGTTTTGACTGGAAATTGAATTACAGTTCAGTTTGATCCTTCTGAAGATTTGCTTTTAAGATGCTTTAGGGAAATTCTAGAATGGCTTTACTCTAGGAATAGCTTAGCCCTGTTACTAAGACCTGGCCCTTCTGTGGTATATACTGAATGACTTAAAGTATCAATGAAGACTATTCATTCTTGGAACATGTATAATTCCTAACCCCTCTATGATGTCTGGAAATTGCTCAGCTCAAGCTCTCCTTAGTGACTCTTTTCCTGACCTCTTGGAATTTTACTTTTACATACACATTTGGAGACTCAAGAGACTTGAGTGAAGACTCAAGAGCAACACTATGGAAATTTCTGAAATTCTTTTTCTGCAAAGCTCTTTCTTCTCAAAGACTATCACTCATTACCTCAGAATCTCTGGACTCTTATCTCTGTCTTCCCAATTTAGCAATACCATTGGGCTATGCTTGGTATACCCTCCCTTCTCCCCAGTTCAAAATATGCCTTCAAGCCAAAAGCCTAGTTGATTACAAGGCTCACCTCGCTTTTTTCTTATATTTCAGGCATCAGAGTCCAGCATTGCCAATTGAAAACAATTTTTAATATGTTTTTTCAGTTTTCTTATTGTTTAATACAATAGGGTAATAAGATTCCTGTTATTACACTGGAATAATGCTGAAAGCATAACTCCAAGTCCTTTTAAATATGTCTTTGAATGTGTTATATCAAAGCTAAAGTAGTCGAAATCCAGGATCTTTGATGTCACGGTCTATACCAAAGCTGAATTTTAATTCAGTTTGGAAAATGTTAACCATCACTGACAATCTAAAAGATTCTTTTTTGTGTTCTGAGATATAAAGATAATATTGAAAAAAATCCCTTCAGTCAAGGAGCTATGTATAGTTAGGGAAGACAGATGGGTAAATGGTCTTGAACAAGTCATTTTACAATATATCAAGAGAGACACCATGGTGTAATAAGAAAGGATGTACTGGACAACATTACTACCAATCCTCCAAGACAGATTTTGATTGTGCTGTGAAGAATCTGCCAGAACTATTATTTCATCCTACGACTTACTATGTATGTAACCATGGTAGTTAATAGTTGCCTAAATTTGAGTTTTTTCATCATCATACCTACACGCGATAACTCTTAGGGTGATTGTAAGGTATCAGTGTATATGAATAAAGTACCTACCCTTATAGTAGGCACTCAGTTTAGTGCTCTTCTGTTTATGACTTTGTGTTCTCACCCATGTTTTTGGAATAATCTCCTATGTATGTTTTAAGTTACAGGATTGTTGTGAAGAGTAGGGATTATAAATTTGACAGCGCTTTGAAGTCTGCAGATCACTGGTGGAACTCTGAGGCCCTTGTCAATTTTCTTTATTTTCTGAGCAGCAGCCTGGGCAAGTTGGTTACAGTCATTCTTTCTATAAATGCCAGGCTGAGTGGAAGAGCATATTGATTTTGACTACCAGAGTTTGGGATCCTACCCAGCAGTGATAGGCTTCTTATGTTCTTCACAGTGCAATTAAGACCTACCTTGGCAACATCAGTTTTTTGTTTTGTTTTGTTTTTGTTTTTGTTTTTGAACAAATGGTATGTGCCATGGATTCATGGATTTATGTTGTGGGGTTAGGCTAAGCTTAGGTGAGTCTCTTTAAAACCTTACAGCAACTGTTTCTGTTGGCCAGCACTGCTCCAGTATCAGTGTCCCCACAGAGTACTTGAGAGAAGACTCATTTACAAAATGAGGCTGAAATAATGTGATTTCTCATATGTGTTTAGTTTTTGTCTATGGCTCCTGGATCATAGCTTCTAAAACCCTTGAAATTTCCTATGATAAGAGCTAAAATATGTCCTTTGTTGTATAATCAAGATAACTTTTAGAAAGCTCCTAGGTAACTCAAGGATGATTGCTTGTTGCCAGGGAACCAACCATGTGATTATAGAGTTTAGGAGCTAGAGACTGAATTCAATTGCCAGTAGCCAATGATTTAATCAGGTGTGGCTCTATGATAAAGCCTCCATTAAACACAATGGGACAAGTTTCAGAGAGCTTCCAGGTTGGTGAACACATGAATATATAGGGAGACTGGCATTCTTGAAGAGGGCATAGAAGCTCAATGCCCCTTCCCACATACTTTGTCCTCTGCATCTCTTCTATCTGTCTGTTCTTGACTTATATCCTTTAATAATAAACCAGTAATCTCATAAGTAAAGTGTTTCTCTGAATGCTTTGAGCCACTTTAGCAAATTAATCAAACCCAAGGAGGGGGTTGTAGGGACTTGTGATTTATAGACGTAAGTCAGAAGTATAGGTGATCACTTGAACTTGTAATGGTGTCTGAAGTCCATAGAGGGGGTTGGAACTCCCTATATATAGCTAGTTTATCAGGAACTCAAACAGGAGTGACAACCTGAGCTTGTAGTTGGTATCTGAAATGAGGGGGAGAGACACGTTCTTGTAGGACTGAGCCCTCAAACTGTGTAATCTGATACTATCTCTGGGTAGATAGCATTCAAAATTGAGTTGAATTTTAGTATACATTGTTGGTATCTGAGAATTGCTCATTAGTGTGGAGAAATCACTCCCCCACCTGCCATGTTGAAATTTGGTACAGAACTCAAAAGAGAAGTTGATTTTTTTTCCTACCTAGAAATGAGGGGCTATTTTCTATTGACAGTCTAGAAAAAACAACCCTCTAAGACTAATATTGTCTAGGCCGAAAAGGACAGGAACTTTGAAGGGTTTGTTCTCAATCTCTCACTTAGTATCTGGGTAACCCTGAGAAATTCAACCACCCTTTCTGAGCCTATTTTCTCATTTGAGAATAGAGATGATACTACTCACTTCACAAGGTAATTTTGAGGGAAAAATATTAGTTAATGGATAGTAAAGTAATTTGTAATTTATAAAAGTTCAAGCAGCCATTTTTATTTTACTTTATTCCTTTTTATACTCTTTATATTCTCTTTTTATTCCAATTTAGAGGCCACCATATCTCATCTGTTTAGACTGTCTACAGATTCAGACTAATTATGTTCCATATACACTTGATCTGTTTGATGAACACAGCTCTGGTTCTCCTTGGGAGGCAGCCTGGTTTAACAGAGAATATGTGGGCTTTGAAGCCAATGATCTGTGCTTTATATCTCATTTCCACTACTTGTGGGCTGTATGACTATGGGCAAATTATTCAAATAGTCTTAGTATCATTTCCCCATCTGTAAAATAGAGACATTAACCCCACTTTTCAGAATTATTGTGAAGACTAAGTGATATGCATAGTCAGTGCCTGCACATGAAAAAGGCCAAATAAATATTCTCTTATTTCAGATACCTAAATTTCCAGTCTAGGCTGTTCTCTTATGTTTTCCCAAAAAGTCTACCAAAGTATACTATTTTCTGGGATGTATTATTGTTGTTGTATGTTGTTGCTGGGCTCAGATTATTTGTTTCCTTTTCTTTTTTCTTCTTTTAGTAAGCTTTGACTTTTATGGATCTGTAAAAAGCATCTTACACATTTTCGCTGTGAAATGGTTCATTTTCAAATATGTTAGCATCCCCAAATCACTCACTGACCACAAAAAACAAAAACAAAAACAAAAAACAAAAATCCTTGGGCTTCTATGAGCTAACTCACAGTCCTCAAGAAAACTACTAGCAACCATACCTCTGAGCCCAAGCAGGTACCCTTTCTCTGATTAGTTCTCAAATCCAGCTTGTCTTTTGTACAATTATTCTGCAAACTACAGAGTTGGAAGACAGTCCCTATCTGGGACTTTCAATCCAACTGCCTCATTTCACAGAAACTAAAGCTCTGGCAAGGGAAGACACAGTCAGTTCTCCTGGTTTCCTCATGACTATTATTTCCAAATTCTTTCAAAATTTTGCAATGAGCTTTTCTTTACAGTTAATCTTAACAGTTCTGTGTGGTAAGAATGATAATGCCATTATCCCAAATGATACATGAGGAAACAAGTTCCAGAAGAGTAACTTGCTTAAGGCCACATAGCTAGTAAGTGACAGAACTGGTTTTACACCAAATCCTGTTTTCTCCATGGAGCCACATCAACCTGTAGCCATTCTAAAGCCTCCAGATTGCTTATAAATCTGTGCCATGGTCAGAGTTGGCACAGGTATCATGCTTATGTGGGTGAAGTTAATTCCTCCAACAGCAGCTAGTGGGTAGTTGGGGAGGGCTCCAGCCAGGCAGGTGCTAGAAAATAAATTCCATTTCAAAGTTCATTCATACCATTCTTAGAAATCTTTCTCTACCTAGTATCATCTGACTTCCACCCTTCTGTTCTGTGTTCTACTGATTATAGAGGATTCTTCATTCCAAACAAGGGTTGTAGATGGGACAAGGTATTTAATTCATTTTCTCCATAAGAAATCTATAGAATTAAGATACCTGTTTTGTGTTTATTTATATGTTTGCTTATTGACTGATGTTTTTATTATGTTTCATTTGCCATAAGTCATTTGGAGTGGATTATAAAAATACAGAGCTTATCATGCTCCCACCAGCATTTCTGTCTTTTCAGCTTCATCTGTAAAAATGATCCAACTACATGTTCTTCTCTCAGTGCCCGGAAAGCACAGGCTCTTTCCCATTTTAGAGACATAGCATACACTGTCCCTTCTGACAAAATGAGTGGAGCGAAAAGAGGAACCCAGGAGTAAAGTTACTATGTACATTTGTTGGGGTTGAGTAATAAATTTGACATTGCGTTTCCTAGCAAGCAAGGCAAGAGAAATACAAGATCAGAGAGTTGGCTCACACTATCCATTACAAAACCCAGTTCAGTTTCTGAAGAAAAACACAACTTTTATTGACACCTAAGACCCAGGAGAGGGGAAGAGGACAAGTGAATTTCAAGAATATAGTTTATAATGTGATAAACAGCATTCTCAGACACATCCTTAGCAGTAAGGGAAAGTTTCATAAGGCTGTTCTTATAATATCTCTCAATGTAGTCCTTTGTTATCTGCCAAGTTGTTAAAAACAATCCATAAAAGACCAAAATAGTGTCCTCTTGTGCCTTGCTTGGCTTGATCCAAAGATAAATTTTAGAGTATCTCGAGGAGCAGGTGAACTATATACTGTGTAGGCTGTTTTCCCTGTATTCTTTTTTTTTTTCCTCTCTCAGATGAGGTTTTCAAAAATACTGAGTGGCAAAGAACTTACGCTTGATGTATCTGACAATTAGCTGACCAGTATAATTTACTAACCACAAGTTTTCTAAATAATCAGTGGTCTGTGAAACCCTTTTCCAACAGAAAGTTTCTTAGAATCAAACTTCTTATCTTTAAATTGGAGACAATAATACTCTCACGTAGGTGTTGTAAAGATCAAATAGTATAGGAGTGCCTGGGTGGCATCTGACTCTTGATTTTGGCTCAGGTCACGATCTAACAGTTCGTGAGTTTAAGTTCCACATTGGGCTCTGTGCTGATGGTGCAGAGCCTGCTTGGGATTCTGTATTTCCTTCTCTCCGACTATCCCTGGCTTTTGCTCTCTTTCTCTCTCTCTCTCAAAATAAATAAATAAACTTAAAAAATATTTTTTAAAAAGATCAATTAGTATATTACTATAAAAATACCAGTGGGAAATAGTAATGTAGTGGTGAACAGACATTGAATCATTTTTAGGAGTCATATACTGCTAATAGCTTTAATGAATTTAATTTCGTCCTTTTAACAAACTTTAAAAGATAAGTATTATTGTTTTTTCCATTATTAAAAACACTGTGATGTAGAGAATTTGAGTAAGTTATCAAAGATTACAGCATTGGTAAATGGGCGAATCAGGATTGAATTTCAGGTTGGTTAGATTCCAGAGTTCTTAATCTTAACTACTATGCTATAATTAACCATATGTGGTGTTCAATAAATGGGTTAATAGTATTTTAGTAGAGTTACAATCTAAATTGTTATTAATCACTATATGATTAATTTGATTTGAATATTTTATTTAGAAAGTGTTACATAGCCTGAAGCATTTTATTTGGTGTCAATTACCACATTTCATCAGATTTAAGAAGCCGTCAACTATAAGATGCACCATTACTTTATGAAAAAAACACTAAGGAAGAAAAATGTTGCCAATTAAACTCTGACACAATACTTTTTTATTACATTGAATTTTTATTTTATATTTATTAAAATACCTCTTTTAAATTTATTTATACAGAGATTTGTATCATAGATCTCTCTTATATATAATAAAAAGCATGGAAATAAAGTGTTAAGGTATTTTGAAAACTTTCAGGATCCATCTATTCTGAATTATTTTTGACTCGAGGTTGTCAGTAGACACATTTTCCTACACAGTAGCAGCTTCTGTTTCTTCAAGAACATGATGATGTAGCCTTTCTTCAAAGTGTCCATTGTCATCTTGCGATTTTCTCCCAAGTCACCAACACACTAGCAAGTTTTGATATATCTACTCATGCATGTCAGTGAGTCATGATACTATAAGATGAATCTGGATTTCAGAGATGTTAAATGAAGGGAAAATATGTATCTTAGAATTGACCATGAACTTTGTGTTGAGTAATATGTGCTTTGCTTGAATTAAAATATAACCCATTTCAGGGCTCCTGGGTGGCTCTGTTGGTTGGGCTTCCGTCTTTGGTTCAGATCATGACCTCACAGTCTGTGGTTTCGAGCCCCGTGTCGGGCTCTGTGCTGACAGCTCAGAGCCTGGAACCTGCTTTAGATTCTGTGTCTCCCTCTTTCTTCTTCCTCTCCTACTTGTGTTCTCTCTATCAAAAATAAACATTAATTTTTTAAATATATATAACCATTTCAATGAGGATTTGTATCTAAAGTTCCATTCATCTCAGCCCAAGCACAGTAACTATCCATATGTAGTTGTTGCCCAAATTGGAATAGATAATAGCTCTGATATACAGCCTTCTGCCTTTTAAAAATGTGCTTATCTACAAGTTTCAAAGTTATCTTCTAGAGTAGGTCCACTATAACACAATAGTATTTTTTTCATTCCTTAAAACATACCATAGAAAATTATACTACTGGGGGAGGGGCAAGATGGCGGAGAAGTAGGGAGCTCCGTACCTGCACTTGCGCCCAGGCATCACACGGAAAAGATCTGAAGCCATAGGAAACCGTACCACACCCAAGAGATTGGGAGAGAAAGGATGCAGATTCCACTGAGAAAGACTTCTAACGGCTACCTCAAGAAACAAGCCAGAGTACACAAGGTGGAGAGTCCCAAATATCACTACAAATAGGAAAATAAAATAACCAAGGTCCCAACAAGAGAGACCAAGAGATACCATTCAAAAAACACTCTCTAAAAGGGTAGGCCCTGGACAGTCAAAGAGTCTTTTTGGATACAGCAGCGCTCATAGATACAGAGAGATAACATGTCTTTAAAACCAACAAGAGCCGGAAAGCTAACTAAAATGACGAAATGAAAGAGCTCTCCTCCAAAGAAACGCCAAGAAGAAATGACAGCTAATGAACTGCTCAAAACAGATATCAGCAGCATAACTGAACAAGATTTTAGAATAATAAT
>NW_024080889.1:1738179-1747841 GCF_003009895.1 Hyaena hyaena
ACAAATATCATATGTTTGCACGTATAGGAGGATTAGGAGGAACTTGACGTAGGACCAAGGGGGAGAAGAAGGGGGGAAATGGTAGGGGAAAGGAGAGAGGCAAACCATGAGAGACTCTTGAATGCTGACAAAAACTGAGAACTGATGGATGTAGGGGGGAGGGGGGATGGGCATGGAGGAGGGCACTCGTGGGGATGAGCACTGGGTGTTATGTGGAAACTAATTTGACAATAAACTATTTGTAAAAATAAAGAAAGAAAAAAAAATTGTACTACTCTCTTTTCAGTAGAAGACTACAGAGAAAAGATATATGCTAGTTTCAGCTTTCATACTGATATTTTATATGATTCTAAACAATTCCACATATGTAAAATCAGGAGAGTTATCTTTCATAATCTCCAAAGCCATGTCCAGCCCAAATAGGATTTATTCTTACATGCTAAGAAGGAAGCTAGCACTCATTGTAAGCCAATTATTTACTTGCTATTTCATGTATATTATCTTGATTAATGTTCTAAATGACTATATTTTTATAGCTATATTATATTTCAGAAAACAGACGTTTGAGTAACTAATTACTCCAGGTATTGGCTACTAAGGGGAAAGAGCTGGGATTCCAAGCAAGTTCAATCAATTCAAATTCCAGACCCTCTACATTATACATGTTGCCTCTCTCAGAGTCCTTAAAACTTTCACTTGGCAGAACAAGTGAGGAAATTGCTAGGATTGTGAAATCAGAAAACATTAGATTATTTGAAATGTCGGAAACAGAGTTACAATGCATCTTAATTTAGTTCCAAAACCTTCTCAAGAACCTATTCTTTGCTCATGCTGAATCCTAAAAAGTAGAGAGAAATAACATCATCCTAGTCTTAGGATGTTCACAGTTTAGTTAAGTATCTTTCAAAACATATTCTTTGCCATCTTAGAGTCCATTCACTATTATTTTTTAATGTTTATTTTTGAAAGAGAGAGAGAGAGGAAGTTGGGGAGGGGCAGAAAGAGAGAGAGAGAGAGAGAGAGAGAGAGAATCTGAAGCTAGCTACAGGCTCCAGGCTGTCAGCACAGAGCCTGGTGTGGGGCTCAAACCGACAAACTGGGAGATCATGACCTGAACTGAAGTTGGACACTTAACCAACTGAGCTCTCTGAGGAGGTGAAGCTTGAAGGATTAGAAGGAGGGAAATGAAGAGCACTAAAGATCATGCCAAGCAGAAGGAAGAGAACGATTGAAAACTTCATGGGAAAGATAGTGAATTCAAGGAATTAAAAGAAGAAATGTAGCAGAAGACAAAGGTAGGGAGACAGAGTTAATGTCAGTTTGAAACCCACAGTAGAGCATTTGGATTTTATTTGTAATGTGAAGGGAAAAAGATATTAATGGCTTTTTTAGTGAGACAGAAGGTTGGGTGAAGGAGGATTAACATTTAAGCAAACTGATGTGTGTTTTCTTTTAATACTTTGGCTTTTGTGGAGAATGAATATAGTAAACTATAGAACAGTAAATAAATAAGAAGGCTATTGCAAAAGTGAGATAATAGTGGCTTAGTTTACGGTATGTAGCAGTAGAGATGAAAGAAGTTAAAGGATTTGACATATGTACTGGAAGTTAGATTATTGAAAGGTTTATTTTCTCTGGGAATGAAAGGAGAGTGAGGAATCAAAATTGAGTTTAGGTTTCTGGCTTGGGTAACTGGTTGAATATTGTTGCCATTGACTGCATTGGGAAATATTGAAAGGTGAGCAGTATGAGTAGATAGGGGAGTCAGTATGTTTATTTTGAAAATGTCAAGTTTTATTTTTTTATTTTTTTAAATGTTTTTTTTTTAATTTTTATTTATTTCTAGGAGAGAGAGAGAGAGACAGCATGAGCAGGGGAGGGTCAGAGAGAGAGGGAGTCACAGACTGAAACAGGCTCCAGGCTCTGAGCTGGCAGTCAGCACAGAGCCCGACGCGGGGCTCGAACCCACGAACCGCGAGATCATGACCTAAGCGAAAGTCGGACGCTCAACCGACTAAGCCACCCAGGCGCCCCAAAAAATGTCAAGTTTTAAATACTTATGAGAACTCCAAGGGAATATATCTTGTAGTCTTTTGGACATAAAAGGCTGGAATCCAGAGAAATTTGGGCTGGAGACATACATTTGAGAATTGTTAGCCTATAGATTATATTTAATGTTTATATTTGGATAAAGAAATCTAAGAGGAAAGGAAGAGAAAAAAGAATAAGATGGTAAAATACCAAACTCTGGGGAATCTCCATATTTAGAGGATGGAAAGAAAAGAAGAGGCCCACATAGAAGTCAGAAAAGAAGTGGCCAGAAGTAGGAGGAAAGCCAAACGTAGAATGAACTGAATAGTCATTGAAGAATACGAGGTGCTGACAGCATGCATCTGCAGAAGTTTGCCCAAGAAGAGGAGTAGAGAAATAGGCACTAGCTGATGGTGGATGGTGTATAGAGTTATGGGGTCAGAATTATTCACTCATAGTAATGATAGAGGCAGAGAGCAGGATTGATGTTGGAGACACAGGAGATGACCAAAAAGGTGCATCTGTGAAAGTGAACAGCATGAGATCCAAAAGACATGCTAAGGGACTTTGTTAGGAAAAATACCTTCATCCATGGTAACTGGGTTATACAAAAGAAACATCAGTATGTTTCTAATTTTGGCTTTCGGAATATGAGAATGTTCTTATCTTATGGTTTCTAAAACGGAAAGCATTAGATAAGATTATCTTTGAAGAATGGTGATGAGGGAAGAGTAATAGAGTTTCCAAGAGATGGAAAGAATATTTGAACTAGTTGTTTTGTCTTGTTTTCAGAGAAAATATGAGAAACCTACTTATACCAGAATAACCTTGTTGAATTGGTGAGCAATGATACCTGCTACCTGAGACCTGAGATCATGAATTTAAAATGCAGTCCTGGGACACCTGGGTGGTTCAGTCAGTTAGGCATCTGACTTTGACTCAGGTCATGATCTAACAGTTTGTGAGTTTGAACCCCATGTCAGGCTCTGTGCTGACAGCTCAGAGCCTGGAACCTGCTTCAGATTCTGTGTCTCCCCCTCTCTCTTCCCCTTCCCTGCTCGCTCTCTCTCTCTCTCCCTCAAAAATAAGTAATAAAACATTATTTTTTTAAAAAAATAAATAAAATACAATCTTTATACCTAGGTATGTGATTTTCTCCAGTTATATGGGGCATGTGTAAGGTGGGGAGAACAGTTCATCATGGGTATCGGTTTTTGCCACATGAGAAAAAGATGGATGGAGGCAAGAGGATTGAAGGGAGATATAATTATAATTATAGATTATGTATAAATACACAATTATAAGGATAGACATGGATGGGAAGAGAAAGCATGAAGGAAGCTGATGACTATGAAGTAGAAGGATCAATGAATTAGACTTCAAAGAATTATTGTAAAGTAAATGATTCAGCAAATTATCAGTGTGTGTGTGTGTGTGTGTGTGATCTATTCCTCCCACTTCTCTTTCCTTCTCTGTGTACCTTATCTTTGGATTTCTGTTCATCTCTTATAAATTACAAGAATTCCATCTTTTTGTTTTCTTGTTGCCAGTTGAACCTCATGACCTGTGATTTCTTTTTCTATAAAGTAGTGTATCATATTTTTTTTTCTAAAATAGCACAGTTCTTTTCTCAAAATGTTCCCTTTGAAGGATATTATTGGAAGGATATGAAAGTGTTGCATGCCATTTGTAGAAAAATTGAACAGTCTTTGGAGGAATTCCCCAATCATCACTTCGGGATCCCAGCAGTAAAATTCATGGAATGACTACTTAGATATTAACATGAATATGACTCAGTGTCAACAAAACCAATCTTGTTTCTCCATTTCCAGTTTCAAATTTCTGAGAAAGTGACTGTGATTGCCCATACCTGTCATAGTTCGTTGAGCCATTCCCAGAGTCAGGACCATCTTGAATAGACAAAGGCATGTGCCTACCACTGGATTGGAGTGGTTTCCAGGGCGTGCAAAATCACTGGGGATTTGGTAACCACCTTAAGGGGTATCTTCCACACTGTATCTCTTAGGACTAAACTTTATGCTCACACTTGTCATTCATTCAAAAGTATCCACTAGAAATGTGCTCATAATTGGGCCTGGATGCCAGAATATAAAGATAAGTAAAAATTTGTGTTCTGGGAATCATTGGCATTACTGTTGGTGATTGGAGGAAGGAGCACTTGTGAGGTTGTGCATGTGAGTTAAGCAGTAAGATAAATCCCTTTTAATAAAGACTTGAGTATCCAAGAGAAAATTAGCTTAGAAAAACCCATGACCCATTTCTGTAGATATCTAGGGAATGTTGTATAGTTCTCTAGTCTTTCTTTTTTTTAATTTTTTTATAGTTTATTTATTTTTGAGATAGAGAGAGATAGAGCATGAGCAGGAGAAGGGCAGAGAGAGAGGGAGACATGGAATCTGAAACAGGCTCCAGGCTCTGAGCTGCCAGCACAAAACCTGATGTGGGGCTCGAACTCACGAACCGCAAGATCACGACCTGAGTCAAAGTCAGATGCTTAACCAACTGAGCCACCCAGGCACCCCTAGTCTTTCTAAGTTGGTTTTAAAAAGCCAGCCAATAAAGAGATACAGTTGATAAGTGAAAAGCACAGTTTTGAACTGGGTAGATTTGTGGGGGTTTTTTAATAAATACAATATAATACTATAATTGTACTTTTTCTTCTTTATGATTTTCTTAATAATATTTTCTGTAGCTTACTTTATTGTAAGACTACAGTATATAACACATGTAATACAAAAATATGTGTTAATTGACTGCTTAAGTTATGATAAGACTGATGGTCAATGTAGGTTATTAGTAGTTAAGTTTTTGACAAGTCAAAACTTACATGTGAGCACGCCAATCCTGGAAAAGAAAAACAAAATTGGAAGTATCATAATTCTAGACTTCAAGTTATGTTACAAAGCCTTAGTAATCAAAACAGTATGGTACTGGCACAAAAATAGACACATAGATCAATGGACCAGAATAGAAAACCCAGTAATAAACCCACAAGTATATGGTCAATTAATCTTCAAAGCAAAAGAGAATATACAATGACAAAAAACAGTCTCTTCAAAAATGGTGTTGGGAAAACTGGATAGCTACATGCAAAAGAATGAAACTGTACCATTTTTCACCATACACAAAATTAAACTCAAAATTTACTATTAAAGACCTAAATGCAAGACCTGAAACCATAAAAATACTAGAAAAGAGCATAGACCGTAATTTCTCTGACATCAGCTGTAAAAATTTTTTCCTAAATAATGTCTCCTGAGGCGAGAGAAATAAAGGCAAAATTAAATTACTGAGACTACATTAAAAAAGAAAAAAACTTCTGCACAGCAAAGGAAACAATTAACAAAACTGAAAGGTGCCATTGTACTGAATTGGAGAAAGTATTTTCAAATGGTATTGCCAATAAAGGATCAGTATCCAAAATATATAAAGAACTGATACAACTCAGCACTCAAAAAACAAATAATTCAATTAAAAAATGAGCAGAAGAAATGAACAGACATTTCTCCAAAGAATACACGCAGAATGCCAGCAGGCACATGAAAAGATGCTCAATGTCATTCATCACCAAGGAAATTCAAATTAAAACTACAATATGATACCACCTCACACTGATAAGAATGACTGAAATCAAAAACACAAGAAAGGTGCCTGGATGGTTCAGTTGGCTGAATATCTGACTCTTGATTTCTGCTCAAGTCATGATCCCAGGGTGGTGGGATTGAGCCCCACAGTGGGCTCTGTACTGAGCATGCAGCCTGCTTGGGATTCTCTCTCTTTCTCTCTCTCTCTCTATATATATATATATATCTATATATATATATATTATATATATCCCTATCTCCCTATCTCCCTTTCTCTCACCCCCCACACCTCTCCCTGGCTTATGCTCTATCTCTCTAAAATGAAAAAAAAATAATAATAATAAAATTAAAATCACAAGAAACAAGTGTTGGCGAGAAAATAGAGAAAAAAATCATGTGTACTGTTGGTAGGAATGCAGACTGGTGCAGCCACTGTAAAAAACAGTATGAAGTTTCCTCAAAATGTTATAAATAGAACTACCCTATGACCCAGTAATTGCACTACGGGGTATTTACCCAAAAAAATACAAAAACACGAATTCAGAAGGATACATGCACCCCTATGTTTATGGCAGCATTATTTACAATAGCCGAACTATGGAAGCAGCCCAAGTTGTCCATCAATAGATGAATGGATAAAGAAGGTGTGTGTGTGTGTGTGTGTGTGTAACTGAATATTATTCAGCGATGAAAAGGAGTGTATGTATCTAGAGAGTGTAATGCTAAGTGAAATAGGCTAGTCAGAGAAAGACAAATACCATATGATTTCACTCATATGTAAAATTTAAGAAACAAACAAATGAACAAAGGGGAAAAAAAAACAAGAGAGAGAGAGAGAAACAGACTCTTAACTATAGAGAAAAAAAAACCAAAACTGATTGTTACCAGAAGGTGGTGGAAATATGTTAAGAGGATTAAAAGTACATATCATGATAAGCACTGAGTAATGTATACAATTGTTGAATCACTATAATGTACACCTAGAACTAATACAACATGGTAAGTTAATTATATGGAATTAAAATTTAAAACTTAATTTTAAAAAGTTACATGTGAATTTTTGATGATCCTGGTGGTTGGTACCCCTAACCTCCATGTTTTTCAAGGGTCAATTGTATTTTGAATTCACTGTGGCTAGGCAACTGAACCCCTAGATGAGGGGTATGTTTTCAAATTATATTTACCTATCCTTACTTAAATGGCTGATATTAGGTTCTCCCTTACATTTTAAGGACGTTTTTCTATTCATTTGTCCTTTCCACACGAAGAACAGATATCCAGTACATCTAATTTTGCCCTTAGAGTTAGTCGAAAGAGGAAAAGAGAAAGACTAGCAGCAACAGAATTTCATTACAAAAATGAACATTTATTAAGAACTTATTGTGTCAGACATTGTGTTTAATGTTTTCCATGCATTTACATATTTTATCCTCACAGTAATATTATGAATTAGGTACTCTTATAAAGCAACTATTATTATTACTTCACTTTACAGAGGAGGACACTAGCACTCCGATAAATTGAAGAACTTTCCTAGTCACATAGCTACTGGATGGCAGAGCCAGCATGCAGACATTGCTCCACTGACTCCAACACTTGTACTCATTATCATTATGCTAGGTTGCTATCATCTCTTCCCCTAAAGTATAGTGAAAAGAGAATGGTATTAGAACCAGGGTATCAGGATTCTAGTCTTAAATCCATCAGTTCATTGTGTGACCTTAGATAAACTTTCTTCTCTCTGAAATTAATTTTCCCCACCTGCAATTGGTGGAGGATGGATAGATTTCTAAGAACCCTTTACTGCCAAAGTTCTATAACCCTATGAGCTCCCTAGCCATTTTATAAAACCCTGTGCCTTGTGAATTCTTGTTCAGTTGTGCTCAGTGAGATCCTTGGGACTAATTCTTGGGTACATAATTTTGTGAGTCTTTTTCTTTTCTTTTTTATTTTTTTCCAAATTTGTATTTAAATTCTAGTTAGTTAACATACAATGCAATATTGGTTTCAGTAGTAGAATTCAGTGATTTATTAATTCTATACTATACCCAGTGCTCATCATAGCAAGTGCCCTTCTTAATACTCATCACCCATCTACCCCCTCCCTCACTAACTTCCTTCTATCAACCCTCAGTTTCTTCTCTATCTTTAAGAGTCTCTCATGGTTTGTTTTCTTCTCTCTTATTCCCCCTTCTCATATGTTCATCTGTTTTGTTCTTTGAATTCTGCATATGAGTGAAATCATATAGTAATGGTCTTTCTCTTTTTGACATATTTCACTTAGCATAATACACTCTAGCTCTACCCATGCCATTGCAAATGGCAAGATTTCATTCTTTTTGATGGCTGAGTAATATTCCATTCAGCATCTTCTTTATTGAATCAGTATTCAATGGACATTTGGGCTCTTTTTCAATGCAGTCTCTCCATCCAAAGAAAGTTTGCAAAGGTCACTTCTGTTTTGTCACCTATAAGCATGGTTTATGTCAAGTAAACATGTAACTTACTGTATTCTTAATGTCAGTGAATATAACCTACTATACTTTCAATGTCAATAACTAAAATAAATAAAGTCATAATGTCTGACTTGTGTCTGATAGAATGTATTACACTTAAAATAACAAATCCACATTAGCAAAATATTTAATACTGGTTTAGGACAGAAGGTCTCGGCTGGAGATTAAAATTCAGATTGCTGGTGGAAAGCCCATTTTCAGTATAGGATACTTAACATAGTCCTCTAGCTTTGGGAGGGATTGTTATATGGGAAAAGAATTGGAAAACAGAGAAATCTGTGATGCCTTTTATTATGCAGTCAATAGGAAAAATAATCTTAGCTGTATTTAGAGATGGATATTCAGTCATTCAAAAACTATAAAAACTGTTCTTATCCCTATAGGGCCTTCTGGAGCCCACTCAGACCTAGAGTGACCTATCATAGGAGAGGAGGTTTGGAGTTCACTGAGCTTGCTTGCTTGCTTGCTTGCTTGCTTTCTTTCTTTCTTTCTTTCTTTCTTTTTTTTTTTTTTTAGAGAGATAGAGACAGCATGAGCAGGGGAGGGTCAGAGAGAGAGGGAGACACAGAATCCGAAGCACACTCCAGGCTCTGAGCTACCTGTCAGCACAGAGCCGGATGCAAGGCTTGAACCCATGAACCGTGAGATCATGACCTGAGCTGAAGTCGGACACTTAACTGACTGAACCACCCAGGTGCCTCTGAGCTTTCTTTCTGTAGCTTGGAGGTTTGGGATGAGTGCATGGGAGGCAACAGGAGTACAGCAGAAAGTTCTTGGATTCAAAAGACCTTGGTAGATTCTCAGTTTTGCTGCTTCTTGATCAAGGTACTTAAATTTTATGATCCTGTACTCTTCTTCAACTATAAAGTGGAGACAGAAATCCAAGGAGTAAGTATCTATGAAATGAAGGGGAGAGGAGAACAGATATTTTAGTAAGCATATTTTACACCCTAGTGGTTTTTTCTACCTTCCTGATCTATGAAATAATATAATTTTACCTGCTTCTCCATTTCATGTATGGTGATGTTTGTTTCTTATAAACATGAATCCTACCCCACTCTCAGAGTGACACAGGCAAAAGTGGAATTCAAATGGATTACTAAATAATTTAAATATGACTCAAAATGTCATAATTCAGGCACAGGGAGATAGGGAAACACAAAAGAGTGAACACTGAATTGTACCATGAGGACCAGAAAATTCTTCCCAGAGAAGGAAGCATTAGGAAGGGAGAATTGGACAGCAACATGCAGAAGAATGAAACTAGATCATTTTCTCACACCATGCACAAAAATAAACTCAAAATGGATAAAGGACCTGAACATGAGACAGGAAACTATCAACACCCTAGAGGAGAAAGCAGGAAACAACCTCCTTGACCTCCACCGCAGCAACTTCTTATTTGACACATCCCCAAAAGCAAGGGAATCAAGAGCAAAAATAAACGATTGGGACCTCATCAAGATTAAAAGCTTCTGCACAGCCAAGGACACAACCCACAAAACTAATA